>NW_026690419.1:0-5613 GCF_015227805.2 Hirundo rustica | reverse complement strand
ATTTTCCATTTTTCCCCATCTTTCCCCATCTTGGTCAAATTAAGGAACGCCGAAACATCGGAATTCTCAAAACTGAGCTGCCACAACCATAAGCCACAAGAAAACCCCAACCCTTTTCTTCCCCAGCGTTTAGAATAAACTTTCATTTAGGCCGAGCTTGGAGACGACCTTGGAGACCTCTCCCAGCCCAAACCCTGGTGTGATTCCAGGATTTATTTTGCCGCTGCCCGACGGTTCCTTTTCCCTTCGCTTCCGAGCCGAAGGTCCAAAAATCCCGGGAGGGAAACCTCCTCCTCCTCCTTTGGGATCTTTTCCCGGGAATTTCCCGTGCGGAGAGCGGAGCCGGAGATCCCAAAATCGGGGAGCCTGAGGAGCCAGGTCCAGCCTGGATGTGAAAAACGCCGGTCCCTTGCTTTTAAAATTTTGAAAGTTTAATAGTAAATAAGGTGGTTATAAGAATTAGAGTGAAAAAATTGAACAGAGTTAGGACAATAGGAGACAATAAAAAACCAAAGTTACAGACGTCTGGGTAAAAAAGCAAAAAGCTCTGGAGAAGGATCCCCATTAACAAAGGATTATCTCTTAAAAGCAATCGCCTGTTGAATATTCACACATTTCATACGTGATGCACAAATTCCATTCAAACAAAGAATTCTCTCTGGTCCGTGTCACTTTTTTCCTTTAATCTCTATGGCATTGTCCTGGTTTGGGACAAATTTGGGAGAAAACTCCTGCATAGGATTCTTCTAAGGAAGCAAACCCACGTGGCTCTTCTCTCCAACTGGTTCGGAAAAAAAACTTAAACCCCTCTTTGGAGAAAAGTGGGAAAAACTATTTTACTTAAATGAAGTGCATACAAGTATAAAGAATGAATAATATGAAACAATAAAACCTCTCCTTCTGGAGTGAGATGGCAAATTGAGAAAGTCCTTGCCGTGGGTGGAGCTCGGCTCTCTCTCAGTCTCTCCTCAGTCCCAGTCCCTGCGGCGCTGCTGGAAAATGCCGAGGTCCAGGCCCCGGTGGGCCGCAGGTGCAGCCCCCAGTGCTCCCCTGGGTTTTCAGTCCAGAGCAGGTTTAAACAGTTCCAAGAAAAAGGGGGAAAAAACAGTCCAGGGAATTTCTCTGCCCTAGCTAGCTGAAACTAACTAAAAGCAAAGGAAAAAAAATCTGTCCTGCAGTCTCTCCAAGCCTCTGCCGAACACACCGTCCGGAGAAGAATGTGGAGGAGTCAGGCAGTTTTCTCAAAACAAACTCCGCGCTTCTCCTTGCTCTTAGAACCAGTCTGAAAGGCACAGGACTCAATGTACAGCACAAACAGAACAGACGATTGGGGATACAAACATCATAAAGTTACCCTAGGACAGGCATCCACAAGGCCGAGCGAGGCAGGAGGAGTTGGTCTCTTCTGATAAAGAAGCAGTCAATTCTTTTTTTTTTTTTTCTCTGAAAGATTTACGTTTTCCCGTGGTCGGCGCATAAAAACCACATTTTAACTACGAAACTTCATTTACCTTACCATCCAAATATTACCACAGCATTACCGATCAATAGAACGTAATGCGTATACAGTAAATATCTCGCGTGGAGCTGTACAATAACGCGTACAATAAAAATCCCGGAGGCCGTTCGCGCGGATCCCGGCGGAGGCGTCGAGGCTGCGGCGCTTGGAACGAGCAGCCCGGGAGGAAAAGAGGGAGCTGAGGTTAAAAATAAACTCGGGATCTTGTGGGAAATCCTCCCCGTGCTCAGGTCTCCGGCTCCGGCAGAGGGGAAAAAAAAACAAATAAAATAGAAAAATCCCTCTGCAACGCCAAAATTTCATCTCAGAGAAACCGTCGCGGGTTGAATTTCTGCCTTTGGGGCGTCCGGAGGTTTTTTTTGGGATGGAAATTTTGGAAATAGGAACGGGAGGAGGTTTTTTTTGGGGATGGAAATTTTGGAAATAGGAACGGGAGGAGGTTTTTTTTTTGGGAATGGAAATTTTGGAAATAGGAACGGGAGGAGGTTTTTTTTTGGGGGATGGAAATTTTGGAAATAGGAACGGGAGGAGGTTTTTTTTTTGGGAATGGAAATTTTGGAAATAGGAACAGGAGGAGGTTTTTTTTTGGGGAGATGGAAATTTTGGAAATAGGAACGGGAGGAGGTTTTTTTTTTTTGGGGATGGAAATTTTGGAAATAGGAACGGGAGGAGGTTTTTTTTGGGGGGATGGAAATTTTGGAAATAGGAACGGGAGGAGGTTTTTTTTTGGGGATGGAAATTTTGGAAATAGGAACGGGAGGAGGTTTTTTTTTTTGGGGATGGAGATTTTGGAAATAGGAACGGGAGGAGGTTTTTTTTGGGGATGGAAATTTTGGAAATAGGAACGGGAGGAGGTTTTTTTTTGGAAATGGAAATTTTGGAAATAGGAACGGGAGGAGGTTTTTTTTGGAAATGGAAATTTTGGAAATAGGAACGGGAGGAGGTTTTTTTTGGGGATGGAAATTTTGGAAATAGGAACGGGAGGAGGTTTTTTTTGGGGGGGGATGGAAATTTTGGAAATAGGAACGGGAGGAGGTTTTTTTTTGGGGAGATGGAAATTTTGGAAATAGGAACGGGAGGAGGTTTTTTTTGGGGGATGGAAATTTTGGAAATAGGAACAGGAGGAGGTTTTTTTTTGGGGATGGAAATTTTGGAAATAGGAACGGGAGGAGGTTTTTTTTTTGGGATGGAAATTTTGGAAATAGGAACGGGAGGAGGTTTTTTTTTTTTTTTTGGGATGGAAATTTTGGAAATAGGAACGGGAGGAGGTTTTTTATTTGGGGATGGAAATTTTGGAAATAGGAACGGGAGGAGGTTTTTTTTGGGGGGATGGAAATTTTGGAAATAGGAACGAGAGGAGTTTTTTTTGGGGATGGAAATTTTGGAAATAGGAACGGGAGGAGGTTTTTTTTTGGGAATGGAAATTTTGGAAATAGGAACGGGAGGAGGTTTTTTTGGGCTCCGGCAGAGGGAAAAAAAAAATAAAATAGAAAATAAAAAATAAAATTAAAAAATCCCTCTGCAACGCCCAAATTTCATCTCAGAGAAACCGTCGCGGGTTGAATTTCTGCCTTTGGGGCGTCCGGAGGTTTTTTTTTTGGGGATGGAAATTTTGGAAATAGGAACGGGAGGAGGTTTTTTTGGGGGGGGATGGAAGTTTTGGAAATAGGAACGGGAGGAGGTTTTTTTTTTTTGGGGGATGGAAATTTTGGAAATAGGAACGGGAGGAGGTTTTTTTGGGGGGGATGGAAATTTTGGAAATAGGAACGGGAGGAGGTTTTTTTTTGGGGATGGAAATTTTGGAAATAGGAACGGGAGGAGGTTTTTTTTTTGGGGGGATGGAAATTTTGGAAATAGGAACGGGAAGAGGTTTTTTTTTTGGGATGGAAATTTTGGAAATAGGAACGGGAGGAGGGTTTTTTTTTTTGGGGATGGAAATTTTGGAAATAGGAACGGGAGGAGGTTTTTTTTTTTGGGGATGGAAATTTTGGAAATAGGAACGGGAGGAGGTTTTTTTGTGGATGGAAATTTTGGAAATAGGAACGGGAGGAGGTTTTTTTGGGGGTGGAAATTTTGGAAATAGGAATGGGAGGAGGTTTATTTTCAGGAGCGTGCGGCAGCGGCACGGGGAGAAGGGTTCGTGGTTTTGGCGTCAGCCTCCTCTGGATTGAGGCGAAATTTTGGGAGGAGGGAGGGAAAAATAAAAATAAAGAAAGGAGGGGAAGGTTTGAGGCAGCTCCGTGTTCTCCTTTTGGCGGCGAAGCTGTGAGGAGCTTCCAGAGGCTCCGGGTGATTCTGGGATCCGAAATTCGTGTCCTGGATTGACCAGAGGCTGTCTGGAATTAATTCCAACTCTGGGAGAAATCGGTGAAGGAGGAAAGGAAAACTGAGAGCTTTGAGGTCAAAGATTTTTTAAAAATAAATGAGTTTTTTTCTGGTTTTTTGGAGAGCACTTCTCACCTGAGCTTTCCCTGCTTAAGGCCTGGAATGCCTTTAGGAAATGGGGATTTCTTATTTCCGCTCGGATTTAAGCCCAATGTTGTCCAAGGCATTTTTTTACATCTAAAAATTCTCTCCAGCTTTTCCCAGAGCAGGAATCCGACCTGAAGGAGCCTCTGAGGGAACTTAAAAACTTCAGATATTTCTCTGGGTGCAGCTCACGGCGTCAGCGCTCGCTCCAAAAAAAATCCATTCTCAATAATAATAATAAAAAATAAACAAATAAATAAATAATAATAATAATAGTAATAGTAATAGTAATAGTAATAGTAATAATAATAATAATAATTTATCCGTTATTTCTTAAACTAATTACAATAAAACTCCTTACAAACTGCAATAAAAGCCTGGAAGGGTTTGGCTGGGATGGGACCTTTAAAGATCACCCAGTGCCACCTTCCCCTGTGCCAATTTGTTCCAGGATGGATCAGAATTTGTTTCCCTGAACGAAAATTAAATTGGCTGATTAAATTGGAATAAATTGGCAGCTTTGGGTACGGTTTGTGCTGCCGAGAGAACCTTGAGTTTTCAGCTGTTGGGAAATGCATTGCCGGGGAAAAGCACTTTTCTAACGATGTAAACACACCCCGAAATCTGGTTTATTTGGATTGTTGTGGCAGAGTTCTGCACATTTGTCTTGGCTGCGCGGGCGTGAGGAGAGCTGAGAATTCCCTGTGACTTTCCAGAAGGTTCTGGGGCCAACAGAAATGAAAATAAATTGCTTTTGCGGGGATTTTCGGAGTTGGCTTTAAACTGCAGGGTGCAAGTGGTGGATTAAATAATCCAAGTTTTTTATATTTTATTTTTTCATGATTGTCAGAAAGAAGAGGAAAAATCAGCTCCAAAATTCAATATTTGCAAAGAATCCCTGGAGAATTCGATCCCGAAAGGAATGAAATTTTTATTTCCTTGGAGTTTGAGGGTGGCTTGAGCTGGGAGCTGGGAACTTTCACTCCTTTTTTAACCCCCAGAGGTGACTGAGGGATGTTTAATCCTGACAAAAAAATCCAGGGAATGCGTTATTCCCATCAAAATGACTTTGGGAACTTTATTCCCAAATCCGTCCCTTCTGTGGTTATTTGCAACCTTAATTCCAAGGGGTTTTATTTCTCCCAGCTTTAACATCCCCCAAATTTCCAACTTTTCCCTAAACCTTGGAACGCTGCAGCTGCCGAGCTGGCTTTAAACTGCAGGGTGCAAGTGGTGGATAAATAATCCAGATATTTATATTTATACTTACATTTATAGTTATAGTTATAGTTATATTTTTCCATGAGTGTCAGAAAGAAGAGGAAAAATCAGCTCCAAAATTCAATATTTGCAAAGAATCCCTGGAGAATTTGATCCTGAAAGGAATGAAATTTTTATTTCCTTGGAGTTTGAGGGTGCCTTGAGCTGGGAGCTGGGAACTTTCACTCCTTTTTTAACCCCCAGAGGTGATTGAGGGATGTTTAATCCTGAGAAAAATTCCAGGAATTGATTGTTCCCATCAAAATGACTTTGGGAACTTTATTCCCAAATCCGTCCCTTCTGTGGTTATTTGCAACCTTAATTCCAAGGGGTTTTATTTCTCCCAGCTTTAACATCCCCCAAAT
>NW_026690418.1:0-30412 GCF_015227805.2 Hirundo rustica | reverse complement strand
CCTTCCTTCCTTCCTTCCTTCCTTCCTTCCTTCCTTCCTTCCTTCCTTCCTTCCTTCCTTCCTTCCTTCCTTCCTTCCTTCCTTCCTTCCTTCCTTCCTTCCTTCCTTCCTTCCTTCCTTCCTTCCTTCCTTCCTTCCTTCCTTCCTTCCTTTTTGCTTCCTTCTTTCCTTCTCTCTCTCTCATGTCTTTCTTTCTTTCTTGGGAGCACGTGTCCTTACCCTCCCAAAATCTCTGCCACTCCACCTCAGCCCTGCACAGCACAGCACCTTGAACTCAGCCTTCCCAATTTCACAGCAACCTCCCACAAGAGACTTCCAGGCCTCAAAATTAATGTAGTGGTTTCACGTTCACTAAATTTTGGGTTTGGTATTTACTTTTCCTGTGGGAGAGAGACTAGGAGAAAAACAAAGAAGGCTTAACTTTAAAATTAACAAATAGGTTTATTAACAGACACTAAAAGAATAGAAAAAAAAAATTGGAAAAAAAACGAAAACAGAATGAAACTTTAAAAACACTCTTCCCTCTCCTTACAAACTGTTCACTTTCTTACAAAACTACATAAAGAGACAAAACTTGGAATTTTCAGTCAGTTTCACTATCTGATAATAGTCTTTTATCAATTCATTAGGGGAAGAGTATCCTTTTGAGTCATGGATCCCACTGACAACTTAGAACAGTTCTCTTGTGGGTTTTTTAACTGTCACAAAAAACAACCGCTCAGAGAAACCTGCCTTTGTGACCCTCCCAGGAGCAGTTTCCCAAGCTGCTTATGGGTCATGGGTCTTAGACTTTTGCATCCTGGGGTGTCATATTTTAAAGATGAATAACTCCAAAGCAAAGGATTCTTCACCTCAAGGTACAGGGATATCTTCTCACTTCTTCACTGGCACGGGGGGCTTCTCATCTTTATCTCTGTTCAAGCATCTTATAGGATATTACTTAGTTCATCACAAACACTTCTGCTCAAATCCACACACAAATTAATACAATTATCTCCCCAAATGCATCTTTACCATGTTTTAATGGAATGACTTAGATATAGAGTTCATTTGTATGGCTCAAGTAAGAATAGAACAACCAACTCTTCAACCCTCTGTTTTAACAGTCTTTTCACTCTTGCTCTACTGACTTCGTGCTGTTGTTCTTTATGTTTACTCTGTCCTTTCTTACTCTCTCAGAGAAGGGCTAAGCTCTGGAAGCTTCAAGTTGCTAAGAAAGAGTTAAATCTGCTTGGAGTTTTTGTATCTCTCTCTGTAGCTCATGGTGTTAGATGTTTAAGGCTGGGCTGATGAGGGAGGAAGAACTCACAGAAGCATTAGAGATTGGAGCACTCAGGCAGTCCAGAATCACAAAAAAACCCCCCAAAAAACCAGGCAGGATCATAAATGCCTTCTCAGCCCACCCCTCTGTGTAAATCGGGGTGCCTTTGGCCCAAATGGTGCCCATAGCTCCCATCAGGGGCCCGGCAGAGATTTCTCCCTGCTCCAGAGAAGTCTGAAGAAAGTAGCTGTTGCAAAACAGCAACCTCTCCTTCCCCTCCCTTCACCCGGGAGCTGATGGAATACGGGGCCAGGCCTCAGGCCAGCTCTCCCCACAAAAGGGGGGAGCAGCAGGCCCAGCTCGATGTTACCTGTCTCTCTCGGGCTAAAGGAAAGAAGAAAAAGGAACCACCTACAGGAAATTCACACGGCTTTATATGGTACTTCCCAAAGTTGCAGCTAACAATTTCAGTGGATAAAAGAGATGCCAATATTCCAACTCACTCTCTGATAAGTTCCTGTCTCTTCTAAAGCAATTCCCAGGTCCTGACCTGGAGAATTATTCTATATTCTTTTATAACTAAAAAACTAAACTGTACTAACCCATGACAGGTTGCGACCAACAGTTGGGGTCTGCACCTTTTTCATGGCAAGGGTAGGGGTTAATCTCGTCTTGCCCCCTGATGTTGCTTTTTGGGTTTTTTTCATCCACTGACTCTTTACTCTCTCTTAATTCTTTGCCTTTACCTGGTAGGTTGTCGAGGTCACACTCCACTCTTTTAAGATCTGGTTTTGCCCAGAAATAGTGTTTAGTCTTGTTCACCCATAGCTTCCACTGTTTTTTATTATCCTGGCATACTCAGCCTGTTGTCACTAATATTTTCAGTGCTAGATCTGTTTCCTTCTGGATCTAACATTCACAACTCAAACAAAGGCCTCTCGGAATCCTGGCTCCCGATAAGTGGGCATACCACAACTCTGTACATTCTATGAACCTAAAACAGCCCCAGGGTTACAGTCACAATTCAGGCTGGTACATTCTACTTCTCTTGGTCTTAGGTGCTTCTTTTTAGGATGTCTCCTTGACATTCACTTGCCCTTCTTTTCCAAGGTTATTTGTAGATCCCTGGGCTGTGAGGTGATTTTCCACTGTGGCCATTGATGGGTCCACTGGTTCTTTGACTTTTGATGTGAGTCCACCCTTTCTTTGCTGTTCTCACTGATGTGTCTGTTGTTAAGAGAGTTAAATACAGACATTCCCATTTTGGGATTAAAGTCTCTTCTTTCCAGCTTTTAATAAATACTCAGTCTCGTGGTTGTAGCTTATGAATTTTAAACCCAGCGGTCCCATTTGGGCTAGCATTCCTTTTTCCTTTAACTTGGTCACATGCTGTCCAATTGTTTGGATATAATTTGGAATAGATATATCTTCAATCGTTATTGATGTTTGGGGTATTTCCTGGGAATATGGCATTCCATAAAGCATTTCATATGCTTAAAGCCCCGTATCTGCATTGGGAAGTGTTCTTGTGTTAAGCAAGGCTAGAGGTAAACATTTTAGCCATGACATCTTAGCCTCAATCATTCATTTGGTTAATTGTTGTTTTAGAGTTTGGTTCATCCTTTCCACCCTTCCAGAACTTTGAGGGTGCCAAGGAGTATAATATTCCCAGGAAATACCCATGGCTTGTGATACCCCCTTAATAACACTAAAGGTAAAACAGGGGCCCTGATCAAAATCAATGGCCCGAATAACTCCAGATCAGGAAATAATTTGTTCCAATAATATTTTAACTACAAATTTGGCAGTGGCCCTTGCAGCTGGGCAAGCTTTTACCCAGTGAGTGTTAGTTGGACTACTAACACTAAAAGATACTTCCATCTACCAACTTTCAGAAGCTCAGTATAATCCACTTGAACCCTCTCAAAGGTCGGTATGCTATTTTTCTGTCAGGGTTTGTCTCATTACTTTCTTGTTAACCTTCTGACAGGTAAGACACCCTTGTGTTATTTGTTTGGCTATTTAAAAACTCCTAATACAGCCATAATACTTTAAAAAAATGATCACACAAGGCCCTTGTTCCCCAGTGAGTGCATTGATGTAATTGGTTTAAAATCCTCCGTGCACAGGCCTTGGGCAAAATTTCTCTTCCATCCAAGAGTACCCATTTCCCCCCATTCTTTCTTAGCCTCTAATTTTTTGTATAGGTTCCTCCTCCTGAGAGCTATAAACTATTGGCTGCTCTTCCCAAAATTTTTGTTATGGTATTTAGCTGAATTGGTGGGGGCTTTTTGTTTGGTTGGGTTTTTTTGGTTTTGTTTGTTTGGCTGGTTGGTTTTTTGTTTTTGTTTTTGTTTGTAATTTAAAAGCTGGGTTTTTTGGCAGCCCAGTCAGCTCTGTTATTTCCCCTTGCTAAGTAGCTCGTTCCCCTCTAATGACAATTTATATATATTACAGCTATCTCTTTTGGTCTCTTTAGTGCTTCAAGCATTATGAGTAACAGTTCTTAATGAATCAACCTTTTCCCTTGGGTGTTGATCAAACCTTTTTCTTTCCAAATCTTCCCAAAGGTATGTACAATCCCAAAAGCATATTTTGAATCAGTATAAAGAGTCTCCAATTTGTCTTTTAGGAGCTCTAAAGTCCAGTACAAAGCATATACTCACAAGCCTGAGATGACCAGCTGGAACTTAATCTTCTCGTCTCTATCGCTGGCATATTTTTTCCGTCAACAACTATACACTCTGATCTTCACTTCCCTTCCAACGCCCTTGATGAACCATCAATGAAATATTTCTCTCCTTCAGATAATTCCATCTCACTTAGATCAGGGCTTATTTTAGTTTGTCATTCAATTAACTCCACACAATCATAAATCAGCTCCTCAGCTGGCTTCCCATCCAAAAATTGAGCACGATTCTGGACAGGAGTAACCTTAAGCTCCAGTTGGGGGGACTGTATCACGATAGCTTCATATTTCAAAATCCAGCTATTAGTAAGCCACTTTTCTGCTTTCTGATGTAAGATGACTGTCACGATGCATGATGTCGTACAAGTGGGGGTTGTGATGGTTCGTTTACCAATCTCAGAGTGCAAAACACAACACAGAGGGGATTGCAGTATTAGTCAGAACAAATGTTAAATAAAAACCCCCATCTTTTATTGATTGACCACAGAAAATGTGATAGAGGGATTAAGAGTGAGAGAAAGAGATAGAGAAAGAGAGAGAGGAAAGAGGGGATATAGCTACCAAAGGTGGAGACCAAGTCCTCGTGTTCCAGTCGATGGATCTGCCTGTCACGTCGGGGAGAGTTTCTCAAAATCTCTGGTTCATTCAGGGGTTGTTATTATAGTCCTCCATCGCAGGGGAAACAGGTAATAAGAATAAGTCTATTGAAGCCACCTAGGCAGAACAGGTAGTCCATGTTCTCAGCAGTAAGTGAGAGCCATTATCTTCTTTGTCCAACGACCATACCTGCAGGCAAACATCTCGCTTTTGTTAAGTCAGCCCCACCCCCCATATTGGGGTTTTAGGGTTCTCATGTCTCAGTCCTTGAGAGGAGCTTTGTACAGAGGTCTCAATCGCAGTCCTTGGGAGGGGGCTTTGATCTTCATCTGTCACGGTGGTTATGGAGCAAATGAGGGATTTTCCATTGGGAACAACCAGTTACCCCAGAAAGTCCACTTGGCCAAGAGGTGAGGAAATTCGTAGGCTATTATCATGAAGGAGGTGCAATCTTCAGGTACAGAATTGCCATTCCACTGCTCAAAGCCAGTGTACCATGGCATGGTGACGCAGGAAAATGCACCTGCAGACGATTGGCAAGCATCCACCGCGAGCAGGCCAGAACTGCAGTGGGGTCCTTGGGGTTCTTATGATGATTGTGAGGCAAATGAGGGGAACTTCCGACCGACTCTTACACCAAGTCAGGGGTGCTCAGTGGCTGGTCAGTTTCGTGACTGAGTGTGGCTCTGGACGCTTCCCTTGGAGCATCTCCAAGGCATGGAACGTTGGAGCTGCCCCCAGCCACGGTGTCACAGAGAGGGGAACCTTGGAGCTGCCAGCACGGTGATGTCCCAGAGAGGGGAACGCTGGGGCTGTGCCACTCCTGGCCCGGCCCCAAGAGCTCTGGCAGCACCTGGAGGAGACACCAAGGCTGAGCTGGGAGGGAGGCAGCAGGATCATGGAGTGCAGGCCCCTGCCCTGCACAGACAGCACAGAAGTGTCAGAATGGGCATCCCCTTGGAGTGGTGTCCAAAGGCTCCTGGAGCTGCAGCAGCCTCGGAGCTGTGAGAATTGCAGTGTCCACAGAGCTCTGGGGAAAGGTCCCGGCCCTGGCTTTGGGCTGGGCCGATGGCCCAGGGAGCAAATGAACTTGCAGCTTGTGGCCCAGAGCAGGGAAGAGCAGGAATTGCTGGCTGGGAGAGCCTCTTGGCAAGGGCCTGCAGCACCAGGACACAGGCAATGTCTTGATGCTGCTTGGAGGCAAAGTGAGCTGGGATGTGGGGATGGACTTGTTCCCTGGGAGGGTGGTGGAGCATAGCAAGGTGTAGTGTAAAGTGAAGATTGCAGTGTGAGGGGTTTTGTGATAGTTGGGAGAGGTAGGGATGATGAAATGAGGGGCAGTGAAATGGACCAACACTTGCCAATATTACTCTAATTCATATGCTGTAATAAGCCAAAAAAAAAGAAGTAAATGAAGGAGAGGAAAAGATATTGAAGAAATGCCAGCTTAAATTGATAAATCAAAAAATTTGACAGCTTTTGAAAATCAAAAAATGAATGAGCTGGAAAGGCCAGAAGTTTGCCCAATTAATCTTTATTGAAATCGCAAGTTTACGTTTGGTCTCCCTAAAGGGAGGCTTTACTTTGAAATCTTGAAAGTAGGGAACAAAGTCCAACTCAGGAAAGGAGATATGATGAGAAACAGTGTGAATGAAATGAACCGAGGAAATTTGGAACTGGAGTGAGTGAGGCCAAATGGACTGAGATAAAATGAGGAACACTGAAAAGGACCAACACTTGAAAAAGGTACACCAATTCAAATGCTGAAATCAGGTAAGAAATGGAAAAAAGTTAGGAGAGGAAAAGATGTAGAAGAAATACAAACCTAATTTGAAAAAGGGAATATTTTGAAAGCATATGAAAGGAAAAAGTGAGTGGGATGACAAGAAGTACAGGGAAAGGGACAGAAGCTTGGCCAAGTTATCTTCATTGAAATCTTGAAAACAGGGAACAAAGTCTAACAAACACTCAGGAAAGGAGATATGATGAGAAACAATGTGAATGAAAAGAACATAGAAAATTTGGAACTGGAGTGATTGAGACCAAATAGATTGAGATGAAATGAGTGGCACTGAAAAGCATCAACACTCACAAATGAACTCCAATTCATGTGCTGCAATCAGGCAAGAAAAGTAAATAAAAGTGGAAGAAGAAAACAAATTGAAGAAATGCAAGCTTAAAATGAAAAAGGGAAATTTTTGAAAGCATATCAAAAGCAAAAAGTAAATGGGATGAGAAGAAGTGCAGGGAAAGGGATAGAAATTCCCTTTGAAATTACAAGATTTCATTCCCTTTGATGAAACAAGGTCTTCCTTTGGGGAAAGGGAATGAAATCATGAAAACAGGGAACAAAGTCTTAAAAATGCTCAGGAGAGGAGATATGATTTCAAAGAGTGTGAGTGAAAAAAAAAACCTAGAAAATTTGGAAACAGAGTGATTGAGATCAAATGGATTGAGAGGAAATGAGTGGCATTGAAAAGGACCAACATTTCCCAAAAGTACTCCAGTTCAAATGCTGACATCAGGCAAGAAAGGTAAATAAAAGAAGGAGAGGAAAAGAAAAATAAGAAATGCAAGCCGTAATTGAAGAAGAGAAAATATTAAAAACAAGTGAAAAGCACAAAGTGAATGGGATGACAAGAGGTGCAGGGAAAGGGATAGAAGCTTGCCCAATTAATCTTCATTGAAATCTTGAAAACAGGGAACAAGGCCTAACAAATGCTCATGAAAGGAGATATGATGAGAAACAGTGCGAATGAAAACAACCAAGAAAATTTGGAACCGGAATGACTGAGACCAAATGGACTGAGATGAAATGAGGGGCACTGAAAAGGACCAACACGTGCCAAATGTACTCCAATTCAAATGCTGACATCAGGTAAGACAGATAAATAAAAGAAGTGGAAAAGAAATTAAAGAAAAGCAAGCTTATCATGAAAAATGGAAATTTTTGAAAGCACATAAAAAGCACAAAAGAATGGGATGACAAGAACTGCAGGGAATGACGGAAGCTTGCCCAGTTAATCTTCATTGAAATCTTGAAAATATGGAACACACCCTAACAAATGCTCAGGAGAGGAAATACGATGATAAACTGTGCGAATAAAAAGAAACTAGAAAATTTTGAATCAGAGTGATTGGGACCAAATGGACTGAGATGAAATGAAGAGCACTGAAAAGGACCAAAGCTTGCCAAATGTACTCCAATTGAGATGCTGCAATCAGGCAAGAAAGAGAAAAAAAATGAAGGAGAGGACAAGAAATTGAAAAAATGCAAGCTTAAAATGAAAAGGAACATTTTGAAAGCATGTGAAAAGTAAAGAGTGGAATGTATGACAAGAAGTACAGGGAAATGGACGGAAGTTTGCCCAATGAATCTTCATTGAAATCGCAAGATTTCCTTTGCTTTCCCCAAGACAACGTCTACCTTTCGGGAAAGGGAATGAAATCTTGAAAACAGGGAACAAAGTCTAACAAACGCTCAGGAAAGTAGATGTGATGAGAAACAATGCAAATGAAAACAACCAAGAATATTTGGGACCAGACTGATTGTGACAAAATTATCTGAGATAAAATGAGCGGTACTGAAAAGGAGTAACACTTGCCAAATGCACTACAATTCAAATGGTGCGATCTGTCAAGAAAGGTAAATAAAAGAAGGAGAGGAAAAGAAATTGAAGAAATACAAGCTTAAAATGAAAAAGGAAAAATTTTGAAAGCATGTGAAAAACAAAAATGGATGGGATGACAAGACAGTCAGGGAAAGGGATGGAAGCGTGCCCAATTAATCTTCAGTGAAATCTTGAAAACTGGGAACAAAGTCTAACAAATGCTCATGAAAGGAGACATGATGATAAACTGTGCAAATGAAAACAACCTAGGAAATTTGGATGTTGTAATGCATTAATTGGGTTTATATTGTGTTTCATCGAATTTGTAATCTGTATCACATGGTTTGTCCTTACTCAGCTGTAACCCAACTCTCTTCCACTCCCAGTTTATTCCTGATTGGGCAGAGTCTTGTCCCTGCCTCTGGGCCCTGCCCCCTGGGGAAGAAGCCCCAGCACAGGCAGGGCCTAGGTCTCTCTGACACTGGTGAGCCACTGGGAAAGATCTCCAGCCAGGCCGGGCAGGACTCGAGAATAAAGCAATATTTTCCCTCCTGGACAAAGAGCAGGCTCTTTCTTTTTGCCATCGGCGGTCGTCTGGTCTTGCGAAAGAACTCAATATTTGAAACAGGAGTGATTGAGACAAAATGGTCTGAGATGAAATGAGAGGCAGGGAAGATGACCAATGCTTGTCAAAAGTACTCCAATTCAAATGCTGACATCAAGCAAGAAATGGATATAAAAAAGGAGAGGAAAGAAATCTAAGAAATGCAAGCTTATAATGAAAAAGTTAAAATTTTGAAAGCACGTGAAATACAAAAAGTGGGTATGATGACAAGAATTGCAGGGAAAGGGATGGAAATGTGCTCAATTAATCTTCACTGAAATCTTGAAAACAGGGAAAAAAGTCTAACAAACGCTCAGGAGAGGAGATATTATGAGAAACAGTGTGAATGAAAACAACCAAGATACTTTGGAACCAGCGTGATTGAGACCAAATGGACTGAGATGAAATGAGGGGCACGGAAAAGGACAAAAACATGCCAAAAGTACTCCAATGCAAATGCTGACACCAGGTAAGAAAGATAAATTAAAGAAGGAAAAGAAATTGAAGAAAGTACTCCAATTCAAATGCTGCAATCAGGCAAGAAAAGGAAATAAAAGAAGGAGAAGAAAATAAATCTAAGAAATGCAAGCTTAAATTGAAAAAGGGAAAGTTTTGAATGCAAGTGAAAAGTAAATGTGGATGAGATGATAAGACAATCAGGAAAAGGGACGGAAATTTGCCCAATTAATCTTCATTGAAATGGCATGATTTCATTCCCTTTCTCCAAGGCAATATATTCCTTTCAGAAAAGATAATGAAATCTTGAATACAGGGAACAAAGCCTAACAAGTGATCAGGAAAGGAGATATGATGAGAAACAATGCGAATGTGAACAAGCAAGATAATTTGGAACTGGAGCGATTGAGACCAAATGGACTGAGATGAAATGAGGGGTACTGAAAAGGACCAACACTTGCCAAATGTACTCCAATTCAAATGCTAATATCAGGCAAGAAAGGTAAAGAAAAGAAGGAGAGGAAAAGAAATCGAAGATATACCAGCTTAAAACGAAAAAGGGAAAATTTTGAAAGCATGTAAAAAGCAAAAAGTGGATGGCATGACAAGAAGTGCAGGGAAAGGGATGCAAGGTTCCAAATTTTTCTTCATTGACATGGCAAGGTTTCATTCCCTTTGAAGAAGTCTTCCTATTAGGGAAGGGATTTAAATCTTGAAAACAGGGAACAAAGTCTAACAAACTCAGGAGAGGAGATATGATGAGAAAAAACGCAAATGAAAAAAAAGAGAAAATTTGGAATCAGAGTGATTGAGATCAGATGGACTGAGATGAAATGAGGGGCACTAAAAAGGACCAACATTTCCCAAAAGTACTCCAATTCGAATGCTGCAATCAGGCAAGAAACAGAAATAAAAGAAGGAGAGGAAAAAAAGTGAAGAAATGCAAGCCTTACGTGAAAAAGGAAAAAATTTGAAAGCATGTGAAAAGCACGAAGTGAATGAGTTGAGAAGAAGTGCAGGGAAAGGGATAGAAGCGTGCCAAATTAATCTTCATTGAAATTGAAAACAGGGAACAAGGCCTAACACATGCTCATGAAAGGAGATATGATGAGAAACAGAGCGAATAAAAACAAAAATGAAAAATTTGGAACCAGTGTGATTGAGACCAAATGAACTGAGATTAAATGAGGAGCGCTGAAAAGGGATGTCCTAGGTTACAATGTAAAATGTGCCCAAAGTATGTATTCTATCACCATCTACATGAAATGTTGTTGTGCACCACTGTTTCCCGTGCCCCCTCACTCCAGACTATCTTCTGTTAATGGCCCATCAATACCGTCCTGCATGACTCATAGATAACTCTCCCCAGGAGCTATCTCTGTTTAATAAGCAATCAAGGACCCATTGCAAAACTGATAAAATGATATCAGTCCATTGTGAGATGCTCCGCCCAGGGGGAGGAGCCAAGCATTCCCACCTAGATATAATCGGGGCCTTGGGACAGCACAGGCAGCCTTACCCACTGGATTCCCAGAGGACAAGAGCTACCAGACCTTTCTGCAAGAACACTGCTTCAACAAGACCACTTCATCTGGACTGCCACCACCACGGTTTCAGGTTGTATTCTGACTCTGTCAGTGATCTTTTGTACCATTGCATGTGTTTTATTTTATTTTACTTTTTTTTTTCCTCTCCTATTAAATTGGTTTTTTTGACTTGGAGTCTCTCGCTGGTTTTGCCTTCAAGCCAGCACATATATTTTGGTGCCCAACGTGGGGCAGGAGGTACTGAGAAAAGTCAGAATTACAATTTTGTAGTGAGGAAAAAAGAAACAGCTGTCCGCTATGATGCTCAACATGCTTTCATATATCTTATACCTAGCTCTCTACATTTTCCCACACATGGGGCAGTATTTGCCGGTCTTAATGCTCATGTGTAGACCAGGGTATGGTACCAGAATTGCTGTATTGGTCTATTATGTTTATTGTATGATAACCTCTGAGGCAATGAGCATCCTTCGGAATATATACTCTATTTTGTGTTCTTGTCCTGGTCCAGAATGCTACATCTGGGCTCTCAATAATCGCACCCAGCCCCTGTGGGGAGGGGTAAAGAATGATTTTTTCCAGTCTTTTAGGTATGGCACAGCAGTTTTCAAAAGTATTGAGTTCTCTCTAGGTGCCAAGGACAGCATAATATTGTTGTTAGTTCTGCTTTGCCTTCTCTGCACGGCCTGCACCATGTTTAGAAATCAAACACTACATGGGGTGGTGCAGCGTCTCCTTGAGGAGGAGGGAAAAAGAAACAAATGCAAAACAACGGCATCCATGTCTACACAAACTGTCGTAGAGGAAACAGGAACCGCATCTATGCAGACTGTCACAGAAGAGAAAAGAACCAAAAACAGGGCAACAGTTTCTGCATCTACTCAGACCATCACAGAAGAGAAAGGAACCAAAAACAAAGCAACAGTTTCTGCATCTACTCAGACCATCACAGAGGAGAAAGGAACCAAAAACAAAGCAACAGTGTCAGTGTCTACACAAGCTGTCACAGAGGAGAAAGAAACCAAAAGTGCCATCAGCATCTCCACACAAACTGTCACCGAAGCAGAACAACCTAAACCAGTGGCAGTTGCCCCTGTTCAGAAGAAGAAATCAAAGAGCAAATCAGTCCGTATAATGACTGATGAGGATGTGGCAAGACCTTCGCACCCAGCAGAAGAGACAGAGCCAGAGATCATCACCCGCTCTCTATCCCTGGGTGAACTGCGTGACCTGCGGAGGGAATTCACCCGCCAGACAAACGAGTCCATCCTAACCTGGCTGCTCCGCATCTGGGACGCTGCAGCCAATGACACCATTCTGGATGGAAGTGAGGCCAGGCAACTGGGATCGCTGTCTCGGGATGTGGTCATTGACCAGGGGATCGGGAGAACCCAACAAACTCTCAGCCTCTGGCGGCGACTGCTAACAAGTGTGAGGGACAGATACCTTTGTAAAGAAGACCTCCAGGTGCACCAAGGAAAATGGAGCACAATGGAACAAGGTACCCGATGCCTGAGGGAATTGGCTGTGCTGGAGATCATTTTCTCAGAAGACGAGAGATTTCCTAAAAGCCCAGATGATGTCCAGTGCACATCGCAGATGTGGTTGAGATTTGCACGGCTTGGACCAGAGATGTACTCCCGTTACCTGGCAACGCTGCAATGGAGGGAAGGTGAGGACAAGGTGGGCGTCTTGGTCAATAAACTAAGAATTTACGAGGATACTGTCACCGCCCCATTTCGTACCCATGTCTCATCCGTGGAAACAAGGCTGGCTGAGCAAGTCCGACTCTTGATTGAAGAGGGCCATCAGAAACTAAAAAAGGAACTTAAGGAAGAAATTTACCACATCTTGCCAGAACCAACAAGAGTCTCTGCCATTAGGAGCAGGTACCCACCAGCCAGGGAGAGAGGATACACTCCACGGGGTAACCTCTGGTCTTTTCTTCAGGAACATGGAGAAGACATGAGGAATTGGGATGGAAAACCCACCTCCTCCTTAGCAGCCCGGGTACGTGAACTGAAGAGAGAGACACCTACCACGAAGAGCTCATCTAAAGCCAACACTGCTCCAGTCTCAAAGGCACAGAACCCCAGACAGTATAAGAAGAATGATATGACTGATCCACTTGAAGGGACCTCAGGAACATATTTACAGGAAGAAAGCAACGTGTACTGTAGAAATTGCTTCCTCCTGCTGCTGAGGACTCCAGGACGGTGTAGATGAATGTAGACGAGAGATCTCTGAAGTTAGGTTTTAGAAGATGAGGTTTATTGTAAGGGATGTAGAGGCCTTGCTCTGAGCCGCTAGGCTGCAGCTCGTGGCAAGGCCTAGGAAGGTGGGGGAAGGGAGAAGTAGGGAGAGGAAATTCCAAGAGAGGAAAGTCCTCAGGGAAGGGTGCAAGCAAAAAGAGAGCAAAGAGCAAAGAGACCGTCCAGCCCCCTTGGGACCCCTTATCAGGGGTCTTCAAGGTGGGCTGGAACAAGCCTTGGGCCAATGGGGTTACAGATACCTGATACTTCAGGGGAGGGGTACAGGTGTGGGATGAACCATACATTGAGGGGTGAGACAGAACATTCCATTTGACCTCTGGGTCTGGCTGCAGGTAACTTTCAGATGGTCACATAACTGTTTTCCCAGAGATCCAATATCTAATACATCTCAAACATCAAAACTTACTTTCAATTCTATCTCAGTTACAGGTTTCACATTCTCAGAATCTAAGCAATCATATTTATAGGGCTTTCTGGCTTCATCCTCCCCAACAGTGTACCATGACCAGGAATAGGGGGGCCCTGCCTCTAGCCAGGTAGAGGAAAGGGACAATC
Organism: Hirundo rustica; assembly: GCF_015227805.2. NCBI lineage: Eukaryota > Metazoa > Chordata > Aves > Passeriformes > Hirundinidae > Hirundo > Hirundo rustica. The sequence continues at coordinate 16,819 of NW_026690418.1, read as the reverse complement.
GGATCTATTGGACTGTGTGGATCCGATGGCCTGGCACATCTGACCCACAAAAATATACGGCTTTGGTTGACACTGGTGCCCAATGTACCCTGATGCCATCAAGGTATGTAGGAACAGAATCCATTTCTATTTCTGGAGTGACAGGAGGGTCCCAGCAGCTGACTGTATTAGAGGCCGAAGTGAGTTTAACCGGGAATGGATGGCAAAAACACCCCATCGTGACTGGCCCAGAGGCCCCATGCATCCTTGGCATAGACTACCTCAGAAATGGATACTTCAAAGATCCAAAAGGATATCGCTGGGCTTTTGGGATAGCTGCTGTAGAGACAGAAGACATCAGACAACTGAGTACCTTGCCTGGTCTCTCAGATGACTCCTGTGCTGTGGGACTACTAAGAGTTGAAGAACAACAGGTACCAATCGCCACAACAACAGTACACCGACGGCAATACCGCACCGACAGAGACTCTGTGACTCCTATCCATGAGATGATTCGGAAACTGGAGAGCCAAGGGGTGGTCAGCAAGGCTCGTTCACCTTTCAACAGCCCTATATGGCCAGTGCGTAAGTCCAGTGGAGAATGGAGACTGACTGTGGATTACCGTGCTCTGAATGAAGTCACCCCACCACTAAGTGCTGCTGTGCCAGACATGTTGGAGCTTCAGTACGAGCTAGAGTCCAAGGCAGCAAAGTGGTATGCGACCATTGATATTGCCAATGCCTTCTTCTCCATTCCTTTGGCAGCAGAGTGCAGGGCCCAGTTTGCCTTCACCTGGAAGGGCGTACAGTACACCTGGAACCGACTGCCCCAGGGGTGGAAACACAGCCCCACCATCTGCCATGGACTGATCCAGACTGCACTGGAAAAAGGTGAGGCTCCTGAACATTTACAGTACATTGATGACATCATTGTATGGGGGAACACAGCAGGGGAAGTCTTTGAGAAAGGAGAAAAGATCATCCAGATTCTGCTGAAAGCTGGTTTTGCCATTAAACAAAGTAAAGTGAAGGGACCGGCCCAAGAAATCCAGTTCCTGGGAGTAAAGTGGCAAGATGGACGGCGGCAGATTCCCACTGAGGTCATCAATAAGATCATCGCCATGTCCCCACCGACCAGCAAGAAGGAGACACAAGCTTTCCTAGGCGCCATAGGTTTCTGGAGGATGCACATTCCTGAGTACAGCCAGATTGTGAGCCCTCTCTACCTGGTCACCCGCAAGAAGAATGATTTCTACTGGGGCCCTGAACAGCAACAAGCCTTTGCCCAGATCAAGCAGGAGATCGCTCATGCGGTAGCCCTTGGCCCAGTGAGGACGGGACCAGAGGTGAAGAACGTGCTCTACTCAGCAGCCGGGAACAATGGCCTGTCTTGGAGTCTTTGGCAGAAGGTGCCTGGGGAGACTCGGGGCCGACCACTGGGATTCTGGAGCCGAAGCTACAGAGGATCTGAAGCCAACTACACTCCCACAGAGAAGGAAATCTTGGCTGCCTATGAAGGACTTCAAGCTGCCTCAGAAGTAATTGGCACTGAAACGCAGCTGCTTTTGGCACCTCGACTACCAGTGCTGGGATGGATGTTCAAGGGAAAGGTTCCTTCCACGCATCATGCCACTGACACCACATGGAGCAAATGGATTGCCCTCATCACACAGCGCGCCCGTATTGGAAACCCGAATCGCCCTGGGATTCTAGAAATTATAACTAACTGGCCTGAAGGTGAGACTTTTGGATTATCTTTTGAAGAAGAGGAAGAACAAGTGACACGTGCCGAGGAAGCCCCACCGTATAACGAGCTACCGGAGACTGAAAGACAATATGCCCTTTTCACTGATGGTTCCTGTCGAATTGTAGGCGCTAACCGGAAATGGAAGGCTGCAGTATGGAGCCCCACACGACGAGTTGCACAAGCTACTGAAGGACAAGGTGGATCAAGTCAAATTGCAGAACTTAAAGCCATCCAGCTAGCTTTAGATATTGCCGAACGAGAGAAGTGGCCAAGACTCTATCGCTACACCGACTCGTGGATGGTAGCTAATGCTCTGTAGGGATGGCTGAACCGCTAGAAAAAGGCCAATTGGCAGCGCAGAGGGAAACCCATCTGGGCTGCTGAGATTTGGCAAGACATCGCCGCCCGAGTAGAGAAGCTGACCGTTAAGGTTCGACACGTGGACGCACATGTGTCCAAGAGTCAGGCTAATGAAGAGCATCACAACAACGAGCAGGTGGACAAAGCCGCCAAGGTAAAAGTATCACAGGTGGATCTAGACTGGCAACACAAGGGAGAAGTATTCTTAGCCCGTTGGGCCCATGATGCGTCTGGTCATCAGGGGAGAGATGCAACATACCGATGGGCCCGTGACCGAGGGGTGGACCTTACTATGGACAACATCTCACAGGTCATCCACAACTGTGAGACCTGCGCTGCAATCAAACAGGCCAAGCGGGTAAAGCCTCTGTGGTACGGTGAACGATGGTTGAAGTACAGGTATGGGGAGGCCTGGCAGATTGACTACATCACCCTTCCCCAAACCCGCCAAGGCAAGCACTATGTGCTAACTATGGTGGAAGCCACCACTGGATGGTTAGAGACCTACCCTGTACCTCATGTTACTGCTCGGAATACTATCTTAGGCCTTCAAAAGCAGGTCTTGTGGAGACATGGCACTCCTGAGAGAATCGAGTCAGACAATGGGACCCATTTCAAGAACGGCCTTATAAACACCTGGGCTAGAGAACATGGCATTGAATGGATATATCACATCCCTTATCATGCACCAGCTGCCGGGAAAGTTGAACGGTGCAATGGGTTACTTAAGACTACCCTGAAGGCGCTCGGTGGGGGGACTTTCAAAAATTGGGAACTGAACTTAGCAAAGGCCACCTGGATGGTCAACACTCGAGGGTCAATCAATCGAGCTGGTCCTGCCCAGTCTGAACCCTTGCACACAGTGGATGGAGATAAAGTCCCTGTGGTACACATGAAAGGCATCTTAGGAAAAACTGTTTGGATTAATCCCACATCAAGCAAAGGCAGACCCATCCGTGGGATTGTTTTTGCTCAAGGACCTGGTTCCACTTGGTGGGTAATGCAGAAAGATGGGGAAACCCGTTGTGTACCACAGGGAGACCTAATTTTAAGTGAGAACTGAGTGTAGGGTTTCATTCTGTATATGTGTATATTTATCTATCTAGCTGTAAGAATGTATTAATTTAGGTATAATGTAGATGGTCATAGAATAAGGGGTGGATTATGTCCTAGGTTACAATGTAAAATGTGCCCAAAGTATGTATTCTATCACCATCTACATGAAATGTTGTTGTGCACCACTGTTTCCCGTGCCCCCTCCCTCCAGACTATCTTCTGTTAATGGCCCATCAATACCGTCCTGCATGACTCATAGATAACTCTCCCCAGGAGCTATCTCTGTTTAATAGGCAATCAAGGACCCATTGCAAAACTGATAAAATGATATCAGTCCATTGTGAGATGCTCCGCCCAGGGGGAGGAGCCAAGCATTCCCACCTAGATATAATCGGGGCCTTGGGACAGCACAAGCAGCCTTACCCACTGGATTCCCAGAGGACAAGAGCTACCAGACCTTTCTGCAAGAACACTGCTTCAACAAGACCACTTCATCTGGACTGCCACCACCACGGTTTCAGGTTGTATTCTGACTCTGTCAGTGATCTTTTGTACCATTGCATGTGTTTTATTTTATTTTACTTTTTTTTTCCTCTCCTATTAAATTGTTTTTTCTGACTTGGAGTCTCTCGCTGGTTTTGCCTTCAAGCCAGCACAAGGGACAACATTTGTAAAATGTACTTGAATTTAAATGCTGCAATCAGGCAAGAAATGGCAATTGAAGAAGGAGAGAAAAAGACATTACAGAAATGCAAGCTTAAAATGAAAAAGGGAAAAATTTTGAAAGCACATGAAATGTAAAAATTGGATGGCATGAGAAGAATTGCAGGGAAAGGGATGGAAATTTGCGCAATTATTCTTCACAGACATTACAAGATTACAAAAGGGAATGCAACGTTGAAAACAGGGAGCAAAGTCTAACAAACGCTCAGGAAAGGAGATATGATGAGAAAAAACGCAAATGAAAAAAAAATGAGATAATTTGGAGCCAGAGTAATTGTGACCAAATGGACTGAGATGAAATGAGGGGCGTTGAAAAGGACCAACTTGCCAAATGAACTCCAATTCAAATGTGGACATCAGGCAAGAAATGGATATAAAAGAAGGCAAGGAAAAGAAATTGAAGAAATGCAAGCTTAAAATGAAAAAGGGAAAATTTTGAAAGCATGTGAAAAGTAAGAAGTGAATGGGATGACAAGAAATTCAGGGAAAGGGACGGATGATTGGCCTATTAATCTTCATTGAAATTGCAAGATTTCATTCCCTTTCCCAAAAGCAAAGTCTTCCTTTTGGGAAAAGGGAATGAAATCTTGAAAAAGGAACAAAGTCTAACAAACACTCAAGAAAGGAGAAACAATGCAAATGAAAACAAAAATGTGAAAATTTGGAACCAGAGTGATTGTGACAAAATGGACTGAGATGAAATAAGGGACAGTGAAAACTTGCTCCTGTCTTGCCCATGGTGAATGCTAGAGGCCTTTCAAGAAATATCTTATTTTTTTGATCTGTCCAGTCTCTGTTTCAGGTCAGCCTTCCTAAGGCATCACTACCAGGAGGAAGATTGTGTCCAGGAGTGCTCCATGTGCCTCTTCAGAGACTTGCTGGGAAAAATGGTGTGTGTGGACAAGTATGTCATGAAGAAATACGCATGGAATGCTCTGCTGTGCCTCCTCCTTCACATGAGCGATCAGGCCCCCAGCGTGGCGATGCCCAGGCTGTGCTCTGACCCAGAGACAGGGGGCTGACACCCCCTGGGGGTCCTGGGTATCACAGAGAGGGCTGCAGGCAGTGGGCAGCATTCCCCCTGGGCAGCTGCTGGGAACCAGGGCCAGCAGGGCTGGACAAGCTGGCACAGCCATTTCCACCCCCTGCCCTGTCTGCTCCAGCAGGGCTTGGGAGCAGCCTGGCACCACCGAGGCCTGGACACATGTGTCCCCAAATGCTTCTCAGCTGTCCCCATCAGTGTCTCTGCATGGCTTTGCACCTCAATCCCTGCTGCCCAGGGCTGTCCCCAGAAGACCCTCGGATACTTTGGCGAGGCCACGTCCCAGCTCCCTAAGGACACGGTCAGCCCAGGAACAGAGCCCAGGTCTCCTTCCACAGGCCCTGGTACCACCTCACAGCTTCTGTCCCGCAGGCCTCCAAGGAAGCCATCCTGGCTACCGCAGAGCTCCTCAAGTGGAAAGAGCTCAAGCACCTGGCACAGACAGAGCAGACTTGGAGGATGGGCAAGTGCTTGGTGAGGATGATCCCCAGGCTGGGCGAGGGCTGCCCACCGCACCGTGCTGGGAGCTGTAAGCTCTGCAGCAGGGCCTCCCCTGGGCTGCTGTGGCCCAGGGCCCAAAGCCTGGAGCCGTACCCTTGCTCCTGTCTCAAGAACAGGAGCCTCCTCCAGGCCCACATCCCCTCCGTGACCCCACCATGAGGGAGGGCTCTGAGCCACAGGAGTGATGGCAGGATGTCATTGGCAAAATTTTGGATTCTTCGATCATGGAGAAATTTTTACAGCACCTGCTCTGCTGGAACCAAATGTGATACATCTCTCTATTAAGGGCAAAAGATTCTTAGCTCATGAACTGGCAGAACTTGTTGAGAGGGTTTTAAACTAGGTTTGAAGGGGGAAGGGGATGCAGCTGGACTGTCTGGAAGCAGGCCCAGGGTTTGCAAGTCTGAGTTAGGGGTGAAGTCAGTAGCCCAGCTGAGGTGCATGTATGCCAATGCACGCAGCATGAGTAACAAAAAAGAAGAGCTGGAGGCCATGGTGCAACAGCGGAGCTGTGATGTAGCTGCCATCACGGAAACAGGTGGGATGACTCACATGGCTGGAGCAATGCACTCAATGGCTACAAGCTCTTCAGAAGAGACAGGCAAGGAAGAAGAGGTGGAGGGGTGGCCCTTTATATTAAGCAGACTTTTGGTACTGTAGGAATTGAAACTAAGGAAGATGGAGTTGAATGCCTATGGGTAAGAATTAAGGGGAAGGCCAACAAGGATGACATCCTGCTGTGAGTCTGTTATCGTGCCCCCCAACCAGGAAGAAGAGATGGTTAACTTATTCAATAAGCAGCTGTGTAATGTTTCAAGATCATCAGCCCGTGTTCTTGTGGGTGACTTCAACCTACCAGACATATGCTGGGAACTTAGTACAGCAGAAAAGAGGCAGTCCAGGACATTTTTAGAGTGTATGGAAGACAACTTTTTGTTGCAGCTGGTGGGTGAGCCCACCAGGGGAAGGACTATCTTAGATATGTTGTTTGCAAATAGAAATGGGCTGGTGGGAGATGTGGTGGTTGGAGGTCGATTGGGGCAGAGTGATCATGAAATTATAGAGTTCTCAATATTTGGTGAAATCAGGAGGGACACCAGTAAGACTCTTACATTGAATTTCGAGAGGGCAGACTTTGGCCTATTTAGGAGACTTATTCAGAGAGTTCCTTGGGAAGCAGCCCTTAAAAACAAAGGAATTCAGGAAAGCTGGGCATGCCTCAAAACAGAGATCTTGAGGGCACAGGAACAGAATGTCCCTGTGTGCCAAAAGATGAGTCAACGAGGTAAACGTCCAGCCTGGATGGGCAAGGGGGTTTTGGAGGAACTTAGAAATAAAAAGAGGATGTATCATTTTTGGAAGGAGGGTCAGGTCTCTCAGGAGGTATTTAAGGGGGCTGCTAGAGCATGTAGGAAAAAAAATAGGGAGGCCAAAACTCAGTTTGAACTTAAAATGGTGACATCTGTAAAGGATAATATAAAATGCTTCTACAAATATATTAATGGTAAAAGGAAGGGTAAGGCCAACCTTTGTTCTCTGTTGGATGAGGGAGGGAACATAGTAACTGCAGATGAGGAAGAGCCAGAAGTGCTTAATGCATACTTTTCTTCAGTTTTCAGTGAGAAAACAACTTGCGTTCAAGACAACTGTTCTCTTGGGTTGGTTGATGGTGTCAGGGAATAGAATGGTCCCCCCATTATCCAAGAGGAGGCAGTCAGAGAACTGCTGAGATGCTTGGATACCCATAAATCTGTGGGACCAGATGTGATCCCTCCCAGGGTGATGAGGGAGTTGGCAGATGAGCTTGCACTCTCCATCATTTACGAACAGTCCTGGTTCACTGGTGAGGTTCCAGATGACTGGAAGCTGGCCAATGTGACACCCATTCACAAAAAGGGTGGGAGGGAGGATCCTGGTAATTACAGACCAGTCAGCCTGACCTCAGTACCTGGCAAGATAATGGAACAGTTTATACTGAGTGTCATCACACAGAATTTACAGGATGGCCAGGGTCTCAGGCCCAGCCAGCACAGGTTTAGGAGAGGTAGGTCATGTTTGACCAACTTGATCACCTTTTATGACCAGGTGACCCACCTGGTGGATGCAGGAAGGGCTGTGGATGTTGTCTATTTGGATTTCAGCAAGGCCTTTGGCACTGTCTCCCACAGCACACTCCTGGATAAGCTGGCAGCCTGTGGCTTGGACAGGAGCCCTCTGTGCTGGGTTAGGAACTGGCTGGATGGCCGGGCACAGAGAGTGGTGGTGAACGGTGCTGCATCCAGCTGGCAGCCAGGCACCAGTGGTGTCCCTCAGGGGTCTGTGCTGGGGCCTGTTCTGTTCAATATTTTTATTGATGACATGGATGAGGGTATTGAATCTTGATATGGATGAGGGTATTGAATCTTTGCTCAGTAAATTTGCAGATGACATTAAGCTGGGAGTGTGTGTCAATCTGTTGGAAGATAGGATGGCTCTACAGAGAGATCTGGAACAGTTGCATGGGTGGGCAGAGTCTAACAAGATGAAGTTTAATAAGTCCAAGTGCCGAATCCTGCACTTTGGCCACCATAACCCCCTGCAGCGTTATAGGCTGGGGACTGTGTGGCTGGACAGTGCCCAGGAGGAAAGGGACCTGGGGGTACTGGTGACAGCAGCTGAACATGAGCCAGCAGTGTGCCCAGGTGGCCAAGAGGGCCAATGGCATCCTGGCCTGGATCAGGAATGGTGTGGCCAGCAGGAGCAGGGAGGTCATTCTTCCCCTGTACTCGGCACTGGTGAGGCCACACCTTGAGTATTGTGTCCAGTTCTGGGCCCCTCAGTTTAAGAAGGACGTTGAGATGCTTGAGCGTGTCCAGAGGAGGGCAACGAGGCTGGTGAAGGACTTGGAGCACAAGCCCTATGAAGAATGACTGAGGGAGCCTGGGTTGTTTAGCTTGGAGAAGAGGAGACTCAGAGGTGATCTAATCACTCTCTACAACTTCCTGAAGGGTGGTTGTAGACAGCTGGGGGTTGATGTCTTTCTCCAGGCAGCAACTGACAGAACGAGAGGACAGAGTCTCAGGCTGCATAAAGGGAAATATAGGTTGGACATCAGGAAAGTTTTCACGGAAAAAGTAATGAGGTACTGGAATAGTCCATCTGGGGAGGTGGTGGAGTCACCATCCCCGGATGTGTTTAAAAAAAGACTGGATGTGGCACTCAATGCCGTGATCTAGTTGAGGTGTTAGGGCATGGGTTGGACTCGGTGATCTTGAAGGTCTCATCCAACCTAGACATTCTGTGATTCTGTGTAATTCTGTGAAAATGCTCTGGGTGGCACTGACAAAAAAGGCAATGGCAGTTTTACAAATAAAATTGAAGTGGGAGCCTAAAGAGGGGCAAGAGCAGACAGGATCTACAATTCTCAAGGCAAAGGCAGCAGCAGCCTCCTGCTGTCACCTCAGGGTGAGTAAAACAGTGCTGAAAGCAGCACTGGAACCCGATCCTTTCTTTCTCTGGAGGCTGGGTCAGGGCAGCACAGGCGGGCCCTGAGGAATCAGAGCTGTTTGTGGGTGATTGTTGCTCCACTCCAGCATTCAGCTGGAAAAAGCCCTTGGAAGGCGAGGCAGGAGCAGGTGGGAAGGGGCTGGCGCTGCTGCTGCTCCTGCCCGGGAGCCCCGGCTGGGCCGGGCCGGCGCCCGCTGCGCTGCGGCTCCTGCTGCTGCCAGAGCCGGGCGGGACTCGGGGACAGGGAATGGACACAGGGGGACAGCAAAGGCCTGGGGGGCTGCAGGGATGTTGGCGCTGGGGCCAGCGCCAGCACACAGGTTCAGCCGCAATGAACCCCGAGGGAAACGCTGGGGAAAGGCTCCATTTCAGCCTTTCTTTACTCATGGCTGTGAAGGGACCGAAATGAAAGGAGAACAAGCAGGGCCCGACCCCTTCTCCTTTGGAAGGAGCCCAAAGGTTGTGAGGGGTCATGATGGGATGTGAGGGGATGTGAAAAGCCAAGAGGGGCCATGAGAGCTGTGAGGGGAAATGAAGAGCCATGATGGCTGTGAGAGGCCATGAGGGATCAGCAGTGGTTCTGTGGGGCCATGAAGGGCTGTGAGGGGCCATGAGGAGCCTCAGCCCTGGCAGGAGTTGGGTCCCACCATGTCCCCAGCGCAGGGCAGCCGTGAGGGGCAGCGAGTGCAGACGTGGCAGCAGAGAGGGCTTGGGGCACCTCTGGGAGGGGATGAGACCCTTCCCCAGCTCTAAACCACACCAAACCCACCATGAACACGATTTTCCATCTTTAGAATCCACAAGCAGCTTGGAGTTGATTGCACAGTTTAATTCTGGTGGGAAAAGCAAGGGAATTTTCCCAGTGAGTGACGTCCAGCCATTGGTAATAATGTCTAAGATTTCAAAGTCTTGCCAACAAAAAGTAATACTAAGAAATAACAAGAACAAGAAATAAATTCCCAAGTCCAACACCCAGCACCACACCAAAATGACAAACCTCATTTTTCTTTACTATCATAAGGTTCATGAAAACAAATCCTGTTAACTTTCTCCACCTCACATCTTCCCCCCCAGATAAATGAGGCCTTTTGCAGTGTTTAATACAGGTTGCAATTGAGGGCTGGAGGGAATAATGGGGAGACACTTCCAATTTCCATGTCATGCCCAGCAGGCCAGCTCCAAAGTGGAGAGAATAAAATGGAATGGGGACAGGGGCTGGTCAGATGTTCCTCTAAAGGATTGCAAAATCACCTCCAAGTGAACAGGAGGGGAAAATAAATCCCTATAAACCATCCTGTGTGTTCAGGGACTCAGCTGTGAGGAGCTGGACATGGACAGAGGCATCTGGGACAGTTCTTTCCTCAGGCTGAGCTCTCCAGCCAGGCCATGAAGTCAATCAAGTGCTTTCCCAGAGGATTCCATGGTTGCCAACCACCCCTCCAGATGTGGCTCACAGGAGCACAGAACATTTTTCAAGGTCAGGAGAGCAGAAAAATTGACAAGAGATGCCCAGTTCAGAGCTCTGTTTAAAAACCTGAAAAATTAAAAATCAGCTGAACTCTGAAACCCAGCTCTGGGCCCTGGAATCTAAAGGAAAACTGGAAAGGCTTTTTACAGGGACTGACACTGAAGGGCTAACAGATGAATGTGTGTGGCATTTTGAGAGGCTTCCAATTTTCTACATTTTTCCTTGAACTGTTGAATTTGACCTTATCTTTGTCTTCTCTTGCACTAAAGGAGGAGGCTCATTTCACCAGCCAGGAAGGCAAAGCTCATTCCTGGCCCTGGCTGCTGCTGTCCATGCAGCATTTCCATCCCTCCCGTGGCCTCTTCCCTCAGGGTCCCCAGCAGCAGCTGCTGGAGCAGCACATGGAAGCTGCAGATGGATCTGCTGCCCACCCCAGCCTGAAGTTACACAAGGATCCTGCTGACAGGAACCCCAATATTCCCTCCCAGGGGCCCTGCAAACACCTCCCCATCTGTTCTGTCTGCTTCATGCAGACATTGCAGGGAACATCCTGTCTCTCTTTTGGGGCAAGGCCAGGATCCCAAATTCACACTCAAAAATGCCGGATTCTGGCCTGTTTCTGCATCTGGTGAGATGGGGCTGCAGCATTATCCAGAGAAATTCACTGTACTTCATACTCCAGCTTGAAAACCCAACCCTTGGAAAGGGTTTTTATAAGGACCACAACTGATCATCCAAATAAGATTAATTTTAAACTATTACCCTTCATTCTCTGTGGCAGATTCTTCTATGCCATGAAACACAGCTTCAATCAGACTGCAAGTACTGGGTCTGAAGCCTGCAGTAACAGAACAAAACAAAGCCAGACAGATTTCCTTATGAAAACTGAAAGACATAAAAATAGTAGATGTGTTTTTCTCTTCAAGATGTTTTTGAGGGAAACATAACACATAAGGCAAATTCACACTATGTCACTGTTTTGAAAAATGGCAAGCAGGGGTTATTTTTTGAGGAATGGATAATTCTACTCGAAGTTGAAAATTAATTAAACTTAGCATTTAAAACCTGTCCATGGTGCGTGCACAGGTTCTTTGTCGGCTCCTTGTGGCCTGCAAGGAGCAGCTGGAGTGCGAGAGCTGGCACAGAGGATACAGGACATGTGGGTGCAGAGGAGATGCAGCGCTTGAGGACAGCTATTTGTTGTGCTACTTGGAATTTTTTGAATAAAAACTCTATTGAGCCTCAACTCCCTTGCAAGTTTCCCTTTCTTCCAGGTGTGATTCAGGTGCCTGGAGCAATGTGATGGGGAGTGGACCCAGTGTGGCCAAGAGCTGAGCCCCAGCAGAGCCCTGGCAGAGCCCAGAGCAGCCTCAGCACCCCCAGAGCCCGGCTGGAAGGAGGCACTTGGAGCAGGAAGTGGCAGCAGCCCGGCCCTGGGTGCCTCTTCCTGGGACAGGACTCATCAGCCCATCCCTGAGCCAAATTGGGCGTGGGCTGCTCCCGAGGGGAATGGTGGCCATGCTGTGGAATGCGCAGTCTGGGGGGATTTGGCCATCCCGAGTCTGGGCAGGAGCAGAGCAGGGAGAACAGTGCAGTGGTGGTGTCACTGCTGAGGCCGCCTGCCCTTCTGCCAGCCCTCTTGTGGCTCCTGGGGGAGCTCGGAGTGCGTAATCCCTGTGGGCAGAGGGGCAGAGAGCCGGGCTGCTCCACAGCCTCTGGACATCCTTTAAATAACACAGCAACTGAAAAATCTGTCCAGGGTGTGAGCAGCTTCAGCTCAGAAACGTGTTTTTGTTTGTAATAATAGAGTAGTGCTAAATACATAAATGAAATAGATTTCATTTGTAATTCAGATATGTTTCATCCTTTTCCCAGGTTCAAGTCCCCTTCCTCCAGGCCAATTCCCTTTATTCACACACTCTCTAATAGTTAGAAGAGAGTTTAGCACACCAGAAAAGGCAACAGCTCCTGTTTCAAAGGGAAGCATCCACCACTCCAAGGAACCTGAATTGCGCCAGGCACATGTGTGCATTTGAAGGGTGAGCTCACACAACTGCTAAGGCTGTGACAAACCCAGAGGTGGCAAAGTATCATTTTGGGTCAACTCCTACTGAAATTCCATTCCCCCACACCCTCCAAAAGGGCTGGGCTCTGGCAGGGTTCATATTTGAGTGCCTTGTGCTCCCTGGTGTGTAAGTGATCATATGAAATCTTGTACTGATTAATTGGGGTATGGCTGCTGAAGGAGGAGGGGGAATCTCAGGAGACAGGAAAGTCTCTTCTCCTTTCTCCCTCCAGAATCCCCTCTTCAAAGAGAAATGCCTGTGCTGGGTTTACATGGGACCCCTTCCCTCAGCCCAGTGCCTGACTCACTGTGTGCTCTGTAGGAGCCAAACCCAGAGGGGTCCCAATATCAGCCTTGCCCTTCACAGCCTACCTCCCCCTTACCTCGCCTTGCAGACCCATCCCTTGCCTTGCCCATCCCTTCCTCTGCCCTGCCTTGCCTTGCCTACCTCTCCCTTCTCTTCCCTTGCAGACCCTCCTTTTCTTTGCCCCCACTGACTTCCTTGTCCTGCCTACCCCTTCCTCTCCTTGCCTGCTCTACCCAAACCTGGCCTGGCCTTGCCTTCCTCTCCCTTGCCTTGCCTGGCATGACCCTGCCTTGTTGTGCCTTGTGCACACCTCCCTTGCCTTGCACTGCCTCCCCCTCCCTTGCCTCACCTGCCACTCACTCCCTCCCATGGATAACTGTGAAAGTTGTGTTGCCTTGTTCCTGGAGTTCCTGGTGGGATTGATGAGTTAGGATGTTGAACCAACTGATTGATGGGCTGTGTCCTGCTGCAGGATTTATCTCTGCTGTTGCTAAACTGCCTTTTTCCCTTGCTTGCCATCTAAGACATCTCCTTTTTCAGGGATGTGCCTTTCTCATTCAGACCGTGCAGATTCCAAGGACTGTTTGGTCTCAAAGGAATGTCTCTCCATTTGATTCTCTTTGCATTGACAAGTAACCTGGGAACAAGACTCAGCTGGAGTCTTTTCCATGAGGTGATTTATCTGTGCACATTGATCTCCATGCCGCCCTTCTCTTCTTTGAGCTACCTGGTCCTTGAGGAACTGTGGCTGGTTATGGAATACATGGACAGAGGCACTTTAGAGGATGTTGTGGCTGAAGGAGAGATGGCAGCTGTCAGTTGGGCAGTGAGGGATCTCTCTGGTGCTTCCCATGTCATGGACACACTGGCCCTGGTAAACAGATGATAAGAGCAAAAAAAAAAAAAAACCAACCCTAATCTGCCTTCACTTAGAAAGATGCTACTCCAATGGTGTTGGAGCAGCAGCTCTTCCTCTTGGTTGCACAATGTTCTGTTATAGTCACCATTCCCCAAGACAGGAAATCTTTTGGAGCCATTTCCTTTCTTTGTGGGATGAATTCAGGTCTTTAATTTTGACCCTCGTATTGCTTTTTCCTCTATCAGAGCCTGCAGGCCCTGGATTTCCTTCATTCCAGCCAGGTCATCCCCAGGGAGGTCAAAAGCTCCAGCATCCTCCTGGCCATGGATGGATCTGTCAGGTTGGGTGGGTGGTTTTGGTCAGGGGCAGTGTTCCTGGGCTGTGGGGTCTGGGGCTGCTTCTGCGTGGTGCCAGTTCCCCAGGAGTGGTGCTTGTGGGAGTGCACGGAGCCCTGCTGTGAGCTGAGAGCAGCTGCCCCGTGCCGAGAGGGCCAGAGAGGGGTGTCAGGAGGGGCTTTGGTTCGTGTGTGTCCCTTCCAGAGAGACAGAGTTCTGATTGAAAATGTCCAGTGAATAAACAAAAGCCACTGCATGAAACTTGAGGGTTTCTTTAAGGGGCCACTTCCATCTTTGCTTGGCTACAGCTCTGAGGAAACAGCCTCTGAGCCAGGGGCTCTGCTCTGCTGCACTGGGCACCCCAGGGCTCCTGGAACACCCCATGGGCAGGGTGGGCACAGAGTGTCACAATGTCCCCTTGGTTCCAGCAGGCCCCGCAGTGTCACAGAGCTCCCTGTGCACCGTGAGGCCCCACAGCACCCAGCCCAGGCCATTGCCATGGTTCCAGTCACTCCCAGTATGGTCCCAGTGACTTCCAGTCTCTCTCAGTATATCTCAGTCACTTCCAGCATGCTTCCAGTCACCCCGACTTCCTCCCAGTTGCTCCCAGCATGATTCCTGTTGCACACAGCCACTCCAAGTCACCCTCAGTGCAGTTTCAGTTGCTCCCAGTATATCCCAGTTGCTCCCCTCATGGTCCAAAGTGCCCTCAGCATGCCCCTGGAACTCCCAGTATGATCTCAGTCCCCCTTTAGTGTCATTCCAGTTCCACCCTGTGTGATACCAGTTGCACTCACTTGCCCCTGGTATAGTCCCAATCACTGCCAGTATGATCTCAGTGGCCCCCAGTACAGACACAGTCACCCCTCATTGCTCCCAGTTGCCCCCAACATGGTCCCAGTTGTTCCCAGTGTTGTCCCCTCCTGGATCGTTCCATACATCCCCAGTATATCCCAGTTACCCCCAGCAAGCTCATTCCCAGTCACCCCAAAGTCCCCAGTATGGTTCCAGTTCATCCCACCATGATCATGATCTGACTCATTCCCAGTATATCCCAGTTACCCCCAGCATGCACCAGTCATTCCCAGTGTCTCCAAGTAGCACCCAGTAGCCCTCAGTGTGGTCCCAGTCACTCCCAGTATTTCCATGTCTGTGCTCCAAGTGCTGCTCCCAGCCCTGATCCGTGGGGATGGGAATGTCCTGCTCCCTTCCCGGGGCAGGGTCACACCTGAGCCAGGTGTGCAGGGCAGGACCTTGCCCTGACCCCAAGCCCTGTCCCACCTGCAGGATCTGCTTCCCCTCGGCCTCTTCCTCCTGTGGCCCCAAGCCCAGCTTGGTGCTAAGCAAAGGGGCTGGGGCGGGGTCATCCCCCAGCAGGGGCTGTGCACCCCCTCTGCCCCCTCCCCAGATTCCCTCCCAAGGGCAGCAGGAGCTGGGGCAGGAGCCCTGTGGGGAGGGAAAAGGGGGAGACACTGGGATGGGGGGCATCACACACACTCTGGGGGGACACACATGGCCCCTGGGGACCCCCCCCTCACCTTCTCCTGCAGCACCAGGAGGATGAACCCCAACATGGAGCCTCCAAATCCCAGCAGCATGTTTGGTACAGGATCTGGTGTCAGCTTTGGGGACATGGGGGAGTCACACCTGCCCCAAAACCCCCTCCCAGCCCCACAGCCACTCCCAGACCGCTCAAACTAGCCCACAGCTCCTGCCCAGGACACCCCCAACCACTCCCCGCAACATAAATATTCCCAAAAACCACAAAACCCCCTTCCCATCTCCCCCAAGACCCACCCAAATAATCTCCAAACCACACAGCCCTGCCAGGACCCCAAAAATCCCTCAACAAACCCCCCCAGAAGGCCCCCAAGCCCCCTCCCAGAACCACAAATGCTCTCAGGAGCCACAAGAGCCTCTCTCAGTCCCACCTGGAGTCCCTAAAACCCCTCCCAGCCCCCCATGGCACTGACCAGGAGAGGTTGGTGGGCAGGAACATCCACAGCCAGGAACAGCTTGGGCACTTCACAAGAGATTTGGGCACTTTGGAGGGGACACCCCGGATGGGGAGACCCAGGCCTGGGACTGGGACAGACAACCAGAATGCCCTGAGAACAGACGGGCTCAGGTGGACACATTCTGCTGCAACAACTACGAGATCATGGCCATGTCCCTTGGCTTGGGTGGTCCCAGAACACCTAAATTCTCCTGAATATTCCGTGAACACAAAATTCACACTCAAATCCCAGGAAAATGACACAGATGTAGATCTCTTTGCTTAATTTCTTTATTTTTACCTCTAATTTGGGTGCTCTGATGGGATAAACATGGGAATTATTCAGGTAGGAAAAGATCTCCAAGATCATCCTGCGTTGATTGATGCCACCAGATATAAAAACTGGGCACAGCTCATGAGATTTTTTTGGGCTGTAAAGTCAACTCAGCTATTCCCCATTAATTTTCAATGTCAAACAGAGTCCTGATGGATGTTCCTGCCCCTGCACTCATCCAGGTGCCCGTGGGGATCCAGGAGGACATGAAGACCATCAGCCAGGTGTCTTCCCAATCTGGACCACTGGGAATGTGGGACACCAGGGCTCTGCCCAATGTGGGTCCTCTGATGGGGATGGAGCTGGAGCAGTGCAGGAAGCTCTTCCCACAGTCGGGACCTCGCAGGGCTTCACTTACCGGTGCCTCCGTTGGTGTTCGGTCAAGTGAGAGCTGTCTGAGAAGCTCTTCCCACACTGGGGACACTGGTAGGGCCTCTCCCCAGTGTGGATGTGCCAGTGGGTGATGAGGTGGGAGTTGCAGTTGAAGCCCTTCCCACAGTCGGGGCAGCGGAAGGGCCTCTCCTCTGTGTGAATCCGCTGGTGCTTGAGGAGATCTGAGCT
>NW_026690417.1:18505-31016 GCF_015227805.2 Hirundo rustica | reverse complement strand
CCATCCCGCCTCTTCCCAGCCCTCAGAGCCCCCTTCTCCTTCACACAGAGACCCCCTGGAGCCCTATTCCTGCCTTTCCCAGCATGCAACCCCTCCTCCCCTCAACACTGAGGATACCCGGGACCCCTATTCCCAACCATCCTGGGTTTCCCAACCTTTTGATGGAAATTGGGACACTCGGGACCTTGTCCTATTCCTGACACAAGAAACCCCTTTAACCACACCCATCCCACATCTACCCAGCCCCACCCTTCCCTTTTCTCAACCCTGGAACCCCCAAAGCCCCTTCCCTGCTCTCCCAGCTCTCCCCGTTGCCCCTTTCCTTCAGCCGTGATCCCCCATTCCCCAAATCTCCGTGTCCCCCCAGTTCTCCTCTCCCTGCGGTCCCTGCCCGTGGCGCTGTCGGAGCCCGTTCACATCCATGACCCTGGATGAGTCCATGGGGCTGGAATGGGGCTCCGTGGGGCTGGGACACAATCCCGTGGGTCTCCGTGGGTCCAATCCCTGCCCAGGTCTCCACACGCTGCAGGAGGTTTCCGGCTGTCACCTCCTGTCCCAGGGGAGCGTCCGCGGATCCCATTAGCTGGGCTCCGACCGCCGGGAATTCCTCTCCTTCCAGCCGGGATCTGAGAGATTCGTGGTGGCCGCTGGTGCTGCCCAGGTCACCAAGAGGCACTGGGAACATGAGGAGATCCAGGCTGAGGAATGAACAAATCCCCTGGGGCACACCTGCCTGGAATGTCTCCGGAAATCTGTCAGATATGGGCGAGAGGCACTGGAGCCTAAAGGTGGGGAGGGTGGAATTCCCAGGGGAATGTGGGATTTGGAAATGAGGGGTTTGGAAATGTGGGATTTGGGAGGGCAAAATCTGGGAACATGGGAATTCCCGTGGGACCTCCATGGATGGATCTCACTGCTGTCCCATTCCCATGGAATTCCATGGGCAGATCTCATCCCCATCCCACTGCCATGGGAGCTCCAATCCGGTTCCACCCCAAACCCATCCTGGGGCTCGCCCTGTTCTTTGCCCTCCCCACCCCCCACAAGACTCCTGGGGGTTCCCCATGACCCACCCAGCCCCCCCAACTCCTCCTGGGTCCCCCCTCATCCCCCCACGGGGATTCCTGGGAGTCCCCACATGTTCCCTCCCCCAGGACTTTGGGGTCCCCCCCGACCTGTCCGTGCCCCTGCCCCGTTTGTGCCCCCTGCGATGGTGGGGGTGGGGCCGAGTGCTGGTGCCCCCCTGCCTGCAGCAGATCCAGCGCTGAGCAGAGTTCAGGGGCTCCCTTGGCATTTGGGGTGCCCTGGGATTTGGGGTGACCCCCCAGCCCCCCAGGAGCTCCCTCAACATGCTGACGTTGCCCGAGTGCAGTGAGAAGGTTCAGACCCGGCACGGGGTCCCAGCTCTGTCACTGGCATTGCCCAGGTACCCCCAAAACCTCCTGGGAACCCCCAAATCCCCTGGGGAACCCCAACCTCCCCGGGATCCCAAAAACATCCCTGGGATCCTCCAAAAACTCCCCAAGACTACAAAACCCCACACAGAGCCCCCTCAAACCCCCTCAGGACATCACAATTCCCACGGGACCTCCCAACACCCCCAGACTCCCTTGAGAAGGTTTATACCTGGCACGGGGTTCCCATCTCTGTCACCGGCAGGTTCCCCAAAACAGCCCTGGGTTCCCCTGGGATCGCCAAATCCCCCCTTCAGGACCTCTGAAAACCCCCCTCGGGAACACCCAAGAATCCACCGTGACCCCAAAACCACCCAGAACTTACAATGGCCCCCCAAGAACCCCTCGCTAAAGTTTGTACCCAGCACGGGGTCCCCATCTCCATCATCGGCATCACCCGGGACCCCCAAACCCTCCCGGGACCCCCAAACCCTCCCGGGGCTCCTCTGCCAGAATCAACGGGAGTGGTGTTGCTCTTTTAAGGGGAGTTACCGTGGGAACCCACAACAGCGGGGACCTTAAAGCAGCGATGGTAGAGAGATTCCCAAAAATCCACCATGGGGGACAAAACATCCCCTACAGGGGCTTGTACTGCCCCGCCCCCCCCCCCCCCCCCCCCCGAATGTCACTAAAGCCGTCAAGATCCCCCATTAAAAGGGGCTTGTGGGGCTGCGGCCCCACAAACACCTAAAATGGGGAGGAAAAACACCCCTGTAGTGGTGGGATCCCACCTGGATCCCCCCTGGATGGCTGCAGCCATGGCGCTGCTCCCACGCACTCCCAGTATGATCCCAGTGTTATAAATGGGCAGGAGTCGATGTTATCTCCTTTTAATGCCTTTATTAGTGATTTCAGCAGAGGGACGGCTCGGGGTAGGGATGCCCTTGCCCACGCTGCACCAGCCGGACACCGCCGAGGAGGAGGTCTCGTCGGATCTGCGTCGCTGTCGTCGCAGAGCCGGAAGCCACGCCTCACGGGAGTCCCTAGGCTCGCTGATGGCTCGAATGTCTAGGGGGGGTGACTCTTAGTAGGGACTTCAGAGGTTATGGCGATTCCTCTCGGTGTTTATAGATGATCCTGGCAGCTACCTTGGCTCTTTCCCCACTCAGTGCTGCATTCCGTCTCTCTGGGTCTTGATCGGGCTCGCTGTTCTGAGCGGTTCTTGGTTCTAAACTCACTTCCGGCTATACTCGATTTGCATAGAGGCGGTGACAGGCCCAGAGCAGGCGAGGAGTGGGCGAGGCCCCCAAGTTGATGGGCAGGCTGGTATGTGGGCGGTGTCTCGGAGAGCAGCAGGGCTTACAGACTAAGGTAGGGGTGCAGGGAAAGTACGGGACGGGATGAATGTAACATTCGAACCACAGAATCAGTGCATTTACGATTGGGTTTTAGGGTACAACAGTACATTAAACAGATAACTAACAGATAACATTGATACATAGAACAGAGGATACCCACAACTAACTACTAACTGCTAATAACTAATGGCCTGGACCCTTTGTTAAAATCTTTATCTTTCTCATCGAGAAATCAAAAGAGTGATTTTAAACAACTTAGAAACATTTCAACAGGTCTAAAATTTCCTGATAAGCTCTTAATCAAATTTATTTCCTGGCTGCCAGCTGAGATTCCAGACAGTACTCTACAAGATATAAATTCTGTTTCATTTTGGGATGACGTGGGAAAATTAATAACTTTAAAAGTTGAAAATGGGGAAAACAAATTTTCTTTATTTATTCCAATATTCTTACAAGTACGCAAGAAGCTGTTAGAAGCAGAAAACAGCAAACAGCCATGCAAAACCTCTCAGCAATTCCCTGTTCCCGAGAAGCAGGGATTCCCTGATTCCGTACTGGATTCTGCTCCTCAAACCCACCCATCATCCTTATACCCTCCTCTCCCACCTGTTTTCTCTCAGCAAGATGCAATTTTTTTTTTTCTTTCTTCCTCTCGGGGCTCTGGCCACGTAGATGAGACCCTTGGAGGCTCGCACCACGCGGTCGTCCCTGATGGCGGACGGCATTGTATTCCTTCTTCTTCCTACTATCCCTTCTTCCCCCCACTTCCCGTCCCGACCCCATATCTCTCACCCAATCCCCCACCCCACCCTTCTCCCCAGTGCCTCCCCCTCCCTCCCAGCGGCCGCGCGAAGGGGGAGAGGGGAGGGTGCCTTACAACCCCTACTCCCAGCGCGGATGGGGGGACAGATAATGAAGGGCGGCTGCCAGCCCGCAGCAGCGGAGGGGGCGGGGGTGGTCCCCCGCAGCAAGGGCTAAAGAGCAGCCTAACCTAGGCCCCAGGGGAAGAGGGAAGAGCTGCCTGTTGCTGGATCCCAGGGAGAGGGTGGGACAACACCCTCTGGCTGCCTGGGCAATGGAGAAGCAGCAAGATTTTTAGCAACTCAGAATAATGATGAAAAGAGCATACCATCTGTGGCTCCTGTAGTAAGGGTCTTATAGTACAACGACCCCCATTAGACATTGCACTGCATTAAATAAAACAAGGGGACTGGGTATTAATCAAAACATGGAAAGACACTACCCTAGCGCCCCGATGAGAAGGACCTTACCTTGTATTACTCACAACAGAAACAGCAATAAAAACAGCTGAAAAGAGATGGACTCACGCTAGCAAGATCAAGGGCCCTGTTAGAGAACCAACTACCGAGTAGAAAGTTGTCAGCTCACCAGGAAACCTGAAATTAAGACTAAAGAGATAAGTAAAAGACTGAATAAACGGATTTACAATTGAATATTTACCCAATCCATATTTAGTAATGATGATGTTAGAATAAGATAAAGCGAACTGTAACTGTTACCCATTTGTATGTTATAACTGTAAAGTGTGTGGAGAAGGGTGGTGGACTCACTGCTATAGGGGAAGACCCCTAAAGGGGTTCGCACCCCTTGCTGGAAATTACAAAGAAATATTACTAATTGGCTACTAAACCTAAAAGTATCTCTTAGAGAATTAACTGTAAAATCCAGCGAATAGTGGGAGATATTTGCCAAAGGAGCAAATCCAGACTCATATTGTCTAAACATGCCCAGCCCATTCATAGCAAAAATAGTTGAAGAGTGTTGCCGAAAGGAGCTACAGGAGCTCAGGTGCAACTCTCCACAAGTTAAAAGAGCGAACTGGTATTCTCATGTTGTCCGAAGTCATAGAGCAGAGCAATCCCTCCTGAAGAATTCCCCTGCTGCCGAGAAGATGATACCCCTCGTGGCTCGACGCACCCGAGTCGACGAGCGAGGCAGAGGGAGAAAAACTGGTGGAGGAAAGAGCCTCGCTTATGGGACAACAAGGCAATGTTCGCTGAACTGCCAAAAGAATGGGACTGATAGTATTACTGAGTTCTGGCATTGTTACCACCAGAGAGAGCTTTCAGAAAAGAAAGAATACAAAATAGCCAGTGAGACCAAGCACCCGAATCTGCACACCATAATATGGATGCTATCATTATTAGTATGTTGTACTACCGCAGAGCACGATAACCCCCATCAACCCTTTAAGTGGTCCTTGATCCGATGGGAAGACCATAAAGTATTGTCCTCCATGATTACCCCAGGGAATCCCTCTTTTCAGTGTGAATTGAAAGATCTTTTTCCAGTTTGGCCACCTGTGTTCCTTGGGGCCTTTTATTTTTGTCCTGCCTCAAATCCGGGAAAACCATATTGTAACTATCCTGGGCATTATTATTGTGCATACTGGGGATGCGAAACAGTATCCTATGGATTCCCCCCCGGAGGAAGAAAAGATCAATTCATATCCGTAAAATAGTATCCCTATAGATGTAAAGAACCCCAAATATAGCAAAATAGAGGGCTAGGACGGCGGGAGAATTGTAAAGGAATTTGGATAAATGTTACTAAAGGAGAAGATCAAGCTTGGGTAACAGGAAAACTGTGGGGGGCACGATTATGGGAACCTGGTACAGACAGAGGGGGACACTTCTTTATAAAAAAGGAACCAGCACCACAAGACTCAGAACTTATTGGGCCAAATTCTGTGCTGCAGAAAGAACCGGAATTAGAACAACAATATAAGGGCCAAAGAGATGAGATAAAGAATAGTAACGTAGCCCCGACTGTTAAAAGAGTTGTAAAAACAAGACTAGAGTATAGTGCATTGTGAAAAATAATGCAAGCTAGTTACCAATTATTAAATATAACACATCCGAATTTGACCCGAGAATGCTGGCTGTGTTATAGCATTAGGCCTCCCTTTTATGAAGGTATAGGTAGTACACAAAAAGTACGACGTATCAATGGAACCAATCCAGCGCAATGCCTTTGGAAACAGAATAAAACCGAAACACAAGGGGTAACCTTATCCCAAGTAACGAGTAAAGGGAAGTGTATAGGAAAAATACCACCAGAAAAAGAATACTTATGTGGAGTAATTATGACACAAAGAGAAGAGGATAAACCTGCAAGATGGCTCCTCCCTGCAGCGAATACAAAGTAGGTATGCAACAATATAGGCGTCACCCCCTGTTTATCATTAAAAGTTTTTAATTATGCTCAAGATTACTGTATCCAAGTAACCATTGTCCCCAGAATAATTTACCACTCAACTGATTATATTTACCAGCAACATACTACTGCAGAGCATCATCTAGTAAAAAGGGAACCCTTTACGGCCCTGACCATTGCAACCCTGCTGACTACAGGAGGAATAAGAGCAGGGACAGGAGTAGCCTCCTTGATAAATCGGCAGAAAAAAATGAAGACATTGCGAATGTCAGTAGATGAGGATTTAGGAAGAATTGAGCAAGCCATCGATAGGTTAGTAAAGTCAGTAAGATCTTTATCTGAAGTAGTGTTACAAAATCGCAGGGGTCTAGATCTTTTGTTCTTGCAACAAGGTGGCCTGTGTGTAGCCCTAAAAGAAGAATGTTGCGCATATGCTGACCACACGGGAGTAGTAATAGATACCATGACAGAATTAAGAAACCGACTAGAGCAAAGGAAGCGAGAAAGAGAGGCAAACCAAAACTGGTATGAATCTTGGTTTGATTATTCCCCTTGGCTGACTACCCTGCTATGCACGATTGCGGGACCACTGATTTTATTGATACTTGGATTAACCTTTAGACCATGTATTTTTAATAAATTGATAACAATTGTGAAAAGACGCTTAGAAGCAGCACATTTAATGCTTATTAGAGCGAAATATGAATCACTACCTAAAAACTCAGAAGATAAAAAATTAAAATAAGCCAGACAAGAATTAAAAAGATTCAATGAACAAATTTAAGCTGAAAGAAAAAGGGGGGATTGTAACAAGTTAATGCTTTGTTCATTGAACTAGCAAACACAGGATGACTCGTCATTTTTAAGAAAACCTTTAAACTTGCAAACACAGGATGACTCGTCATTTTTAAGAGAACCTTTAGGCTTGCAAACACAGCATGACTCATGATTTTTTAGACACATGTGCTATTGCTTAACAAGGCTTTTGAGTTCCAGGAGAAGGAACTGTAACTGTTTTCAGAAGATAGAAGATGGTCTCCTAGCAACAAGATAAACCGACCGATAACAAAAGAAAAGAACTGTATAAAACAGAACTGAAAGACCGTAACCGTGCGGCAGTTGGCGGGGTGCAGACCCCCTGTCGCCCAGCGCTGTATTTGCTTATGCCCCGCTTGCTGTAATTAATAAAATTTTAATTGGGACTAAATCTTGAGTCGTGCAATTTATAACAGGGTTTTTTGGGGGGGGATGTTTGGAGCTTGCAGGGCCCCAAAGCCGAGCCGCAGATGCCCCTCGGGGGGACATCGGGGGCTCCCCGGGAGGTGTTTTTGGGGGTCCCGGTGGCGGTGGCGGCAGAGCCCCGTTGGGGGCGGGGGGATGCGGGTCCCCCCGCGGTGGGGGTTGGGCTTCCCGGGCCGGGCGCTCCGAGCTCTGCCGGGGCCACGTGGGGAGCGCGGGAGCGGCGGGACAGGCGGGGGGACACCGGGTTTGGGGAGCCCCGGGAGAGCTGCGGCTTCCCTGAGCGGGACTGCGAGGAGAGGAGAGCCCCAGAGCCCCAAAGCGGGGACCCCGAGAGGGGGGACCCCTGGGATTGGCGGGACCCCGGCGGGGGTGCTGGGGCTGGAGGGGCGGGATGGCCGGGAAAGGGGTTCGGGGGTCCCGGTGCTGGAAGTGGCTGCTCCCAGTATGAGCCCAGTTGCTCACCCCATGTGGTTCCAGTTTCCCCAGCATTCCCAGTATGAGCCCAGTCATGCCCTATTATGATGCAGTTTGCCCCCAGCATGGTCTCAGTTGCTCCCATTTTCATCCAGTGTGCTCCTGTTTCTCCCAATTGCCCCTAGTATAGCCCCAGTCACTCCCAGTATGATGCCAGTCTGTCCCAGCAGGGTCTCAATCACTCACACATGGTCACAGTTGTTCCCCAGTGTGCTCCCAGTTCCCCCCAGCACATTCCCAGTGGCTCCCAGTGTGGTCCCAGTCACCACCTGCATGGTCTCAGGCACTCCCAGTATATCCCAGTTGCCCTGAACATTCTCATAGTCATTGCCAGGCACTCCCAGTTACCCCAGTGGGGTTCAGTTGCCCCCAGTTTTATCCCAGTCACTGCCAGTACATCCCAGTTGTCACCAGCATGCATCCTGTCACTTGCCAGTTGCTCCCAGTTTCTCCCAGTGTGAGTCCAGTTGGCTCCCAGCATGGGCCTGGTAGCTCCCAGTAACCCTCAGTCAGGGTCCAATCACACCCACTATAATCCCAGTATGATTGTAGCCACTCCCAGTATGATCCCAGTCACTAACAGTCTAATTCCAGTCTGTCCCAGTCACTCCCAGTATGATGCCAGTGGCCCCCAGTGTGATCCCAGTTGCTCTCTGTCAATGCCAGTATGATCCCAGTAGCCTCCTAGTATGATCCTCATGGCTCCCTGTCTCTCCCAGTATATCCCAGCATGCTCCCAGTCAATCCCAGAAGGATTCCAGCCACCCTCAGTGTGATCCAGTCTCACCCAGCATGGACCCAGCTGCTCCCACTGTGATCCCAGTATGATCCCAGTTGCTGCCAGAATAGTTCCAGTTGTCCCCAGTTCCTCCCAGTATGATCCCAGGTGTGCCTAGAATAGTCCCAGTCCCTCTCAGCATGGTCCCACTCACTCCCAGTTGTCCCCAGCATGGTCCCACCTGTTCCCAGTATGGTTCCAGTCACTCCAGTATGGTTTCAGACACTTCCAGTATATCCCAGTTACCCCAGTAAGGTTCTGGTTACCTCAGAACAATCCCCCTCTTTCCTTTTTACTCCCAGTTGCCTCCAGCATGATCCCACTTTCTGGCAGTTGCCCAAAGTGTGGTCCCAGTTGCTCCCAGTATGATCCCAGTTATGGTCTCAGTCCCCTCAGCATTGTTCCTGCACCTTCCAGTTGATCCCAGTTGCTCCCAGTGTGTCCACATTTTCCTCCCAACATGGGCCCAGTAGCTCCCAGTAACCTCCAGTCAGGATCCATTCACACCTGCTGTAATCCCAGTGGCTCCCAGGATGATCCCAGTAGGACCCAATCACCTCCAGTTTCATTCCAGTCACCCCCAGTATGACTCCAATCTCTCCCAGATACTCCCAGTATTATTCCAGTCATGCCCAGAGTGACTCCCTGTCATTCCCAGTATGGTCTTGGTTGCTCCCAGTCACCTCCAGCATGGTTCCAGTCACCGGCAGCACCTTTCCAGTCACTCCCAGTCTGGTTCCCACTAGGTCCCCAGCATGGGCACAGCTACTCCCATTATCATCTAGCGTGGTTCCAGTTGTTCCCATTTACCCCCACTGTGGTTTCAGTCTCTCCCAGTGTATCCCAGTTGCTCCCACCATTTTTCCAGTCTCTCCCAGTTGCACTGAGTTGATTCCAGTCTGATGCCAGTTGCTCCCAGCCACTCCCAGTCACCCTCAGTGCAGTCCCAATTGCTCCAAGTATGATCGTGTATGATCCCAGTGTCCCCAAGCAGGACCCAGCCTCTCCCACAGTGATCCCAGTAGGATCCCAGTTGCCCCCAGCATGGTTCCAGCTGTACCCAGTTACCCCCAGTATAGTCCCAGTCACTCCACAGATGATCCCAGTCCCTCCCAGTCCTGCCCAGTTGCCCTCAGTGTAGACCCAGTCACTCCCACTCACTCCCAGTTGCCCCCAGTGTGGTGTCCCAGTTCTCCCCAGCATGGTCCCAGCTGTTCCCAGTGTGGTTCCAGTCCCCCCGTTATGGGCACAGACACTCCCCAGAATATCCCAGTTGCCCTCAGCATGCTCACAGCCATTCCCAGTCAGTTCCAGTTGCCCCACTAAGGCTCCAGTTAGCTCAGTACAGCTCAGTCACTCCCAGTGATGCCACTCCTGGGATCCCCCACCCCTCTCTGCGTTCCCCCCAGCCCAAATCTGCCGAGAGGAGCCCCAAGGGCTGGAAGTCCCCAGCCAGGGTCCCCAGCAAGGCTGGAGGAGCAGAGCCCTGTGTCCCCCAGGAGCCCAAAGTGGGGAGCCCAGAGAGGGGGGAGCGCCGCGATTGGCGGGACCCTCAACAGCCTGGAGAGGGGCAGGGGGGGACTCCTTGGAGCCCCTGCACCCCGAAGCAGAGAATGAGGGGAGAAGGGACCCAAGGGACCCCCAAACCCCAGCATCCCTGAGTGGGGAGGTGGAAAAGGGGGAAACTTTGTATTCCTGGGACTCCCAGCAGCCTGAGGAGGGCAGTGACCAAATAGAGGCAGGACCCCCAGTACGAGTGTGACCCCCAGCAGCTGGGACAGGGGGGAAGCCCTGAAGAACAAAGGGGGAAGACCAGAGACAGAGAATTCCTGGGAGGCATTTTCAGGGCTGAATCTTGATGTTTGGGAGGTTTTTCTGGACCCCAGATGCCTGGTGACTTCTAGAGATGGACTTGGGCAGGGGACCTTCAAACTCAACGGGCTCCCTTGTTTTTCTCCAAACCAGGATTTCCCATTCTGAAACCTTGGCCACATGGAGGAGGAGTCCACAAGGAAGAGGAAGATGTCCCAGAGCAGCCAGGCAGGTGAGGAGGAAGTCAGTGGCCCCTTTCCCCCTCTCTCCTGCTCCATCTCCCAGCATGGTCCCCCGGCTGCAGGACAACCCCGCTGCCAACGCCGTCCTGCCAGGGATGTGTTGGGAGAGTCTCCTTCCTCTTCCCTCTGGCACGGAGGCAAATCCCATCCTGTCCTTGTCCTTCCTCCCCCAGATAAGGAGCTGGGGATGGAGACAAGGGAGGAACAATCCCTGCGGCAGAACCTCATGGAAGAGGTTTTGAGCGGCTCCACAGTGAAGGAATCCAAAAGGGAGGAAAAGTCACAGAGATCTCACACACTGAGGGGCTCCAAACCCATCCCAGGGTGCTCTGAGGAGGAAAGACCCACCCTGTGCCAGGAAGGTGGACAGAGCTTCAGCCAGGGGCTCTGAACTGGTGGTCCCTGAACAGCCTCATGGTGGGGAGAAGCCCCACAAGTGCTTGGAGTGTGGGAAGAGCTTCAGCCGGAACTCCCTCCTGATCACACACCAGCGGATCCACAGTGGGGAGAGGCCCTATGGGTGTTCTGAGTGTCAGAAGAGGTTTCAGACCAGCTCCAAACTCCTCCGGCACCAGCGGATTCACACAGAGGAGAGGCCCTTCCGCTGCCCTGACTGCAGGAAGGGCTTCAAGCACAACTCCCACCTCATCACCCACCGGCGCATCCACACTGGGGAGAGACCCTACGAGTGTGGGGAATGTGGGATGAGCTTCAGCCAGAGCTCCAGCCTGATCTGCCACCAGAGGATCCACACCAGGGAACGGCCCTACGAGTGTGAGCAGTGTGGGAAGAGCTTCAGCCACAGATTCAGCCTCATCTACCACCAGAACCTCCATGCTGAGGAAAGGCCATACAAGTGTGGGGAATGTGGGAAGGGCTTCAACCAGAGGTCCCTGTTGAACATCCACCAAAAGATTCACACTGGGGAGAGGCCCTACGAGTGTCCTGAGTGTGGGAAGAGGTTTCAGACCAGCTCTAGTCTCCTCGTTCACGAGAGGATTCACACAGAGGAGAGGCCCTTCCGCTGCCCCGAGTGCAGGAAGGGCTTCAAGCACAACTCCCACCTCATCACCCACCAGTGCATCCACACTGGGGAGAGGCCCTACGAGTGTCCCCAGTGTGGGAAGAGCTTCACCCAGAGCTGTAACTTGACCCGACACCAACAGAGCCACCAGTAAGTGAAGCCCTGTGAGTGCCCCAATTGCAGGAAGTGCTTTGTGCGAGTCTCCAACTTCATCCCCATCTGAGGACCCACTTTGAGAAGGGCCCTGGTGACCCACATTTCCCCTGACCCACACTGAGAAGTCACCTGTCCCTTTCTCTGCCCCTGGCAATGATGTGAGGTGGGACTGAAGAACATGAGGGTCTGGCCATGGTCCCATCATTGTATTTGATCCCATCTCAGGTCATTGCCAGGGGCAGGAAGGGGACTCTCTCTCTCTCCCCCAAGAACAAGGGTGTGCTTTCCAGGCAGGAGGAAATACGTGGCTGGGAAGAGCCGGTCAGTGTTGTTGTACAGTTTTCCATGTATATCATTTGTTTTATCTCTTCTGTTATCAATGTTGTTTCTGTTCCTAGTTGTTCCTTATCTTGTTGCTGTTCCCAGTAAATTGTTCGTATTCCAGCCCAGGTTCTTTGCCTTTTGTTTTTTCAATGAGCCTGGAGGGCAGTGAGCCATGGCATGGATTTAACAGGAGCGTGAAATTGGAGAATCCCATTCCTAAACCCCCAGCCCATGGAAACCAAGCATCCCAGCTGGTCCCAGCCCTGGTTGCCCTGGCAGCAGCCTTGGGAGCGGGTCCCTGGCTGGGAGCTGTGGGAACCTCTTCACTCTGGTGCCCAGGGACAGGACTGGAGGGAAGGGCTGGAGCTGAGTCGGGGCAGGTTTAGGTTGGATGTCAGGAAAAGATTTTTCCTCCAGAGGCTGCTGGGGCACTGAACAGGCTCCCAGGGAAGGGTCACAGCTCCAGGGCTCTGGGAGCTCCAGCAGCATTTGGACACTGCTGCCAGGCCCAGGCTGGGCTGACCCAAGGG
>NW_026690417.1:0-18005 GCF_015227805.2 Hirundo rustica | reverse complement strand
CAGTCTGTCAGTTGAAGGTCATCAGAACATTTCTGGGGACCTTCCAAAATCGAGATTGGTGGTGGTGGATCCTTAGATTTGAGAGAGTTGGCAGCTGCAAGGGCAAAGCAGTTCTCTGTCTGTCCTGTATTTGTTAAAGTGGCTGCCACATTCCATCCTCCCCCTTCTCGTTGCATGGCTTGTGTGCCAAGCTGTGGTTTTGTCATGCTTGGGCACGATGCAAGATGCGGCGGCAGAGGCAGGAATGCAGGAGGTAGAGGGCCTGTCAGTGGAGGCATGTGAAAAGAGCTTGAAGCCGCGGAAGGATTCGTCAGGAATGAAGCTGCTACTGCAGCATGTAGGTCCCGTGGTGGAACAGACGCGGAAGGATACATATAAGTCGCTGTAGAATCATGTTGTTGTTGTGGTGTGTGCAGGGTCGTGGACGGCGGAAGGGCTGCTGATGGCTGTAGCATCGGCGGCTGTGCAGGACACTCGGCAGTGTGGACTATTTGTGATGGCACTGTAACAAGTTCCGGCTGAGCGTAGGTTTCAGCATGGCTGCGGGAGCTGGCAGGCTGAATTACAGGCGGTGATGCGGTTTGGCCGGTTGGCGCGTACTGCGCATGCGCGGGCTGCGCAGTCTGCGCATGCGCGAGGTGCGCAGTCTCGGTGTAGGGGGACGTTATGGCGGCGGCTTGCATGGGGCGCGCGGGAGGTGGCGGGGGCGCGGGAGCCGCAGCAGCGGTAGTTTCAGGGGCCGCGGGAGGGAACGCGAAGGAGTTCTGCGGGCACAGGACACGCAGGGGCTTGCGGCAGGGGGCAGCGCAAGCGAACCCGGTGGCGGCCCCGCGGCGTCTGGTGCAGCCGCTGCTCCGGCAGGGACGGGGGGGGCGGGGTAGAACACACCGCGGAGCAGGGACTGGGCTCGCATGGCCATCCGCCGTCTGTGCCGCGGGAGTGAGCTGCTTGTAGCTTGCGGGCAGGGCTGGGACACGCCGCGGAGCCGGGACTGGAACGGCCTGCAGCATCCGCCGCGGTGCGGGGCTGGGGCACTGTGGCAGAACACGCGGGGGGGTGGTGGGCATCTCCGCGTTAGTGTGCGCAAGGGGAACTGCAGGGACAGCCGGTACCGGCGCCGGCGGCACTGCGGGCGCCGACACCGCTGCAGCCGGCACCACCGGGTCGTAGAAAGGCGGCGGCGGCGAGGCAGCGGCGGGCACGGGCGAGAGTGGCGGCACCGCCAGCGCCGCATCGGCTACAGCGAGGGGGGCTTGTGCCGCTTGCAGGAGGGTCGCTGCCTGTGTGTGAAGGACGCCGGCAACGGCCGCGGCTACAGCTGCAAAAGCCGTGGCCGGCGGAGCGGCGGGACCCGCCGGGGGGAGGGGGAGTACAGCCCGAGCCGCGGGGTGAGGGGGGTGCGGGGCTGCCGCCGTGCCGGCAGCGAGAAGCACCGCAGGGATGTCTTCAGTGGGCGGGCTCGCAGGGGCAGAGGCGGGGACGGGGCCCGGCACACTGGAGCGAGGGGAGGGGGCCCCGATAAGAGGAATTCCATCCGTGAACGGGACCGAGGGCGCAGTGGGAGGGGCCGCAGGGTCCGGTGGGGGCGTAGGGCCGAAGGGAACGGGCGCCGCGGCCACGAGGGTGGGGGATGGGTCCGCGGCGCTCGGCGGGACCGCGGGTGTCGAAACCGCGTGGCGCGGAGGGGGGGAGGGGGGCGGTTTCTGCTGCAGACCCGCGGCCGCGCGGAGGGGATCTCCGGGAGCGGAGTGACCAGGTGTCGCGTCTGCAGCGGCATTTTTTGTAGCAAAGAGCTCTACGAGGGCCCTACAAGCTGGAACGAGCTCAGCAACAGCGAAATTCTTTCGTGAAATATCATTAAAGAGTCTATTTCCAACTGAGTCCCAAAAGTCTCTGGTAAAGACGGCTGAACGGTCAGCATTGGGAAAGTTAACTAGAGTCCATTCTAAAAGGTCTTTCAGCTCTTGCTTATGTAAAGTACTGTTGTTGCAGCGTAAAAGATGCTTAAGTTTCTTATAGAGATCTCTATCAAGGGTAGAACGGGATAGACCCATATTGTTAACACTAGTGTAGCTCACCTCGATGTCGCAGAAGCAGGTCCTCACTCAAGATCCGACGTGGGGGTTGGCCAGACACTCCAGTCGGCTCTCAGGACACTGCGCAGGGTCCCCTTCAGAGCCATGGCTCCAGGCGCTGCTCAGGAACAGCTCTTCTGTGCTCGGGACTCCAACCTCCCCTCGGCGCTTCAGTGCGGGCAGTGCAAAGCAGTGCCCACATGCGCTCAACGCACGTGGCAACGTACCACGGCAAAACTCCCTCCGTGAGCCCCAGTGGCTGCCGCTCAGCAGCAGCCGTCTGTGCTCGAGGGATGCCCGGCAAAACCTTCTCAGAGCTCAGGGTGTCCGCTACTGAGTAACAGTCCTCGTGCTCAAGGTTTTGCCCTCGGCAACTTTAAAGAGCTCCAGCCTCACACTGCTCAGCAGCGATTCGCTGTGCTCACGACACCGAGTAGCGTACCACTAGTAATTAATTACCGTCCATGATGAAGTCTCTCACAGCTTGAAAGGCTGGGTCCTGCATCTTCCACATTGGGCGCCAATTTGTAGAAATATGCCTCTTCCTGCTGCTGAGGACTCCAGGACGGTGTAGATTAATGTAGACGAGAGATCTCTGAAGTTGGGTTTTAGAAGAAGGGGTTTATTGTATAAGATGGGAGGCCTTGCTCAGAGCCGCCAGGCGCAGCTGAAGCATGGCCTTGGAAGGTGGGGGTAGTGAGAGATAAGGAAATTCCAAGAGCAAGATGCAAGAGGTAAACAAAGAGATAAGAGGAGAGAAGGGACAGAAGAAACAGAGAAGAGGCAGAAGAAGAGAAGAGAAGAGAGAGGCCCACTCTCGCAGCCCCCTGATAAGGGGTCTCGAGGTGGGCTGTAACAGGGTTGTGCCAATGGGGTTACAGATACTTGATACTCCAGGGGGGTGTTACAAGTGTGGGATAAATCATACATTGGGGGTTGTTTTCCTAGGCATCCAGCAGCTAGGACATCTCAAACATCAAAACTTACTTTCAATTCTATCTCAGTTACAGGTTTCACATTCTCAGAATCTAAGCAATCATATTTATAGGGCTTTCTGGCTTCATCCTTCCCAACACCCGGCAGGACGGCGTCGGCAGCGGGGTTGTCCTGGAGCCAGGGGCCATGCTGGGCTGGGAGATGGAGCAGGAGAGAGGGGGAAAGGGGCACTGACTTCCTCCTCACCTGCCTGGCTGTCCTGGGGCATCTTCCTCTTCATCGCAGCCTCCTCCTCCATCTGGCCAGGGTTTGGAAATGAGAAATCCTGATTTCAGTTAAAACAAGGGATGAGCATGTTGAGTTTGAAGGTCCCCTGCCCAAGTCCATCTCTAGAAGTCACCGGCCATCTGGGGTCCAGAAAAACCTCCCAACAAAATGTTTCAGCCCTGAAAATGCCTCCCAGGAATTCTCTGTCTCTGGTCTTCCCCCTTTGGTCTTCAGGGCTTCCCCCCTGTCCCAGCTGCTGGGGGTCACACTCGTACTGGGGGTCCTGCATCTATTTGGTCACTGCCCTCCCCAGGCTGCTGGGAGTCCCAGGAATACAAAGTTTCCCCCTTTTCCACCTCCCCACTCAGGGATGCTGGGGGTTTGGGGATCCCTTGGGTCCCTTCTCCCCTCATTCTCTGCTTCGGGGTGCAGGGGCTCCAAGGAGTCCCCCCCTGCCCCTCTCCAGGCTGTTGAGGGTCCCGCCAATCGCGGCGCTCCCCCCTCTCTGGGCTCCCCACTTTGGGCTCCTGGGGGACACAGGGCTCTGCTCCTCCAGCCTTGCTGGGGACCCTGGCTGGGGACTTCCAGCCCTTGGGGCTCCTCTCGGCAGATTTGGGCTGGGGGGAACGCAGAGAGGGGTGGGGGATCCCAGGAGTGGCATCACTGGGAGTGACTGGGCTGTACTGAGCTAACTGGAGCCTTAGTGGGGCAACTGGAACTGACTGGGAATGGCTGTGAGCATGCTGAGGGCAACTGGGATATTCTGGGGAGTGTCTGTGCCCATAACGGGGGGACTGGAACCACACTGGGAACAGCTGGGACCATGCTGGGGAGAACTGGGACACCACACTGGGGGCAACTGGGAGTGAGTGGGAGTGACTGGGTCTACACTGAGGGCAACTGGGCAGGACTGGGAGGGACTGGGATCATCTGTGGAGTGACTGGGACTATACTGGGGTAACTGGGTACAGATGGAACCATGCTGGGGGCAACTGGGGTCCTACTGGGATCACTGTGGGAGAGGCTGGGTCCTGCTTGGGGACACTGGGATCATACACGATCATACTTGGAGCAATTGGGACTGCACTGAGGGTGACTGGGAGTGGCTGGGAGCAACTGGCATCAGACTGGAATCAACTCAGTGCAACTGGGAGAGACTGGAAAAATGGTGGGAGCAACTGGGATACACTGGGAGAGACTGAAACCACAGTGGGGGTAAATGGGAACAACTGGAACCACGCCAGATGATAATGGGAGTAGCTGTGCCCATGCTGGGGACCTAGTGGGAACCAGACTGGGAGTGACTGGAAAGGTGCTGCCGGTGACTGGAACCATGCTGGAGGTGACTGGGAGCAACCAAGACCATACTGGGAATGACAGGGAGTCACTCTGGGCATGACTGGAATAATACTGGGAGTATCTGGGAGAGATTGGAGTCATACTGGGGGTGACTGGAATGAAACTGGAGGTGATTGGGTCCTACTGGGATCATCCTGGGAGCCACTGGGATTACAGCAGGTGTGAATGGATCCTGACTGGAGGTTACTGGGAGCTACTGGGCCCATGTTGGGAGGAAAATGTGGACACACTGGGAGCAACTGGGATCAACTGGAAGGTGCAGGAACAATGCTGAGGGGACTGAGACCATAAATGGGATCATACTGGGAGCAACTGGGACCACACTTTGGGCAACTGCCAGAAAGTGGGATCATGCTGGAGGCAACTGGGAGTAAAAAGGAAAGAGGGGGATTGTTCTGAGGTAACCAGAACCTTACTGGGGTAACTGGGATATACTGGAAGTGTCTGAAACCATACTGGGGTGACTGGAACCATACTGGGAACAGGTGGGACCATGCTGGGGACAACTGGGAGTGAGTGGGACCATGCTGAGAGGGACTGGGACTATTCTAGGCACACCTGGGATCATACTGGGAGGAACTGGGGACAACTGGAACTCTTCTGGCAGCAACTGGGATCATACTGGGATTACAGTGGGAGCAGCTGGGTCCATGCTGGGTGAGACTGGGATCACACTGAGGGTGGCTGGAATCCTACTGGGATTGACTGGGAGCATGCTGGGATATACTGGGAGAGACTGGGAGCCATGAGGATCATACTGGAGGCTACTGGGATCGTACTGGCATTGACAGAGAGCAACTGGGATCACACTGGGGGCCATTGGCATCATACTGGGAGTGACTGGGACTGACTGGAATTAGACTGTTAGTGACTGGGATCATACTGGGAGTGGCTACAATCATACTGGGATTATAGTGGGTGTGATTGGACCCTGACTGGGGGTTACTGGGAGCTACCAGGCCCATGCTGGGAGCCAACTGTGCTCACACTGGGAGAAACTGGAAGCAACTGGCAATGACAGGATGCATGCTGGTGACAACTGGGATGTACTGGCAGTGACTGGGATAAAACTGGGGGCAACTGAACCACGCTGGGATAACTGGGAGTGCCTGGCAATGACTATGAGAATGTTCAGGGCAACTGGGATATACTGGGAGTGCCTGAGACCATACAGGTGGTGACTGGGACCACACTGGGAGCCACTGGGAATGTGCTGGGGGAAACTGGAAGCACACTGGGGAACAACTGTGACCATGTGTGAGTGATTGAGACCCTGCTGGGACAGACTGGCATCATACTGGGAGTGACTGGGGCTATACTAGGGGCAATTGGGAGAAACAGGAGCACACTGGATGAAAATGGGAGCAACTGAGACCATGCTGGGGGCCAACTGCATCACAATAGGGCATGACTGGGCTCATACTGGGAATGCTGGGGAAACTGGAACCACATGGGCTGAGCAACTGGGCTCATACTGGGAACAGCCACTTCCAGCACCGGGACCCCCGAACCCCTTTCCCGGCCATCCCGCCCCTCCAGCCCCAGCACCCCCGCCGGGGTCCCGCCAATCCCAGGGGTCCCCCCCTCTCGGGGTCCCCGCTTTGGGGCTCTGGGGCTCTCCTCTCCTCGCAGTCCCGCTCAGGGAAGCCGCAGCTCTCCCGGGGCTCCCCAAACCCGGTGTCCCCCCGCCTGTCCCGCCGCTCCCGCGCTCCCCACGTGGCCCCGGCAGAGCTCGGAGCGCCCGGCCCGGGAAGCCCAACCCCCACCGCGGGGGACCCGCATCCCCCCGCCCCCAACGGGGCTCTGCCGCCACCGCCACCGGGACCCCCAAAAACACCTCCCGGGGAGCCCCCGATGTCCCCCCGAGGGGCATCTGCGGCTCGGCTTTGGAGCCCTGCAAGCTCCAAACACCCCCCAAAAAACCCCAAACCCAGGGAGCCCCGGGATATTTGGGGCGAGCTCCCCCTCCCCGGGCACCTGCGGGATGGGGGACGATGGTCCCGGGGTTCTGCGGCTTCAGGGAGCGCTGGAGCCGCCCGCTCCCTCCTCTCCTCTTCTTCCTGCTGCTTCCTGCTGCCGCTCCGCCTCTTCCTCCCTCCCTCCTCCTCCTCCCCCGTTCCCTGAACCCCTGGCAGCCCGCGGGAGCAGCGGGGATGGAGCTGGGACAGGCTGGAATGAGAGAGGGGTGAGGGGGGATGCCAGCAGTGGGAGTGACTGGGCTGTACTGGGATCATACTGGGATCATACTGGGATCGTGTGGGAACAGCGCGATGGCTCCAGCGCGGGGGCTGGGGGCGCTCCTGGGGGGGCGAGGGGGGAGTGGGTCCCCCCGGCACCGGGACCCTGAACCGCCATTCCCGGCACCGGGACCCCCCTGCTCCCTTTTTCATGCACAGGGACACCCCCCCCCCCCCCGCCCCCATCCCTATTTCCAGACATCAGAACCCCCCCGCTCCCCTATTCTCGGCCATCCAATGGCTCCCAGCCTCCAATCTTCCCGTGTGCTTCACCCTGCGATGCCCTGGAATGCCTTGGAACCCCATTCCTGCCGTTCCCAGCCCCCAGCCCCACCTTTCTTCAAAACCAGAGACCCCCCCTCCCCCAAACTCCTCCTTCCCAAACATTCCAAGTCTCCCCACCCTGGTCCCCCCTTCTTGGGAAACCCTGGAATCCCCTTTCTTGGCATCAAGGACCCCCTGGAACTCCCATCTACCTCTCCAAGTCCCTGCCCCCCCATTTCCCTGACCCTGAGACCCCCCTGCACCCCCATTCCTGAGAACCGAGATTCCTTTTTACCCCTTTGCCTGGCACTGAGACCCCCCTGCACCCCCTTATCCGGTACCAACACAACCTATTCCCGGCCACCCCGCCTCTCCCAGCCCCAGACCCACCCTTTTCCCTGACCCTGGGACCCCTGGGCCCCCACTCCTGCATTTCCCAGCCCCTCCTTTCCTCACTCTGAGGAGCCCCGGTGGTGCCTTAAGTTTTAGGTTTCATGTTTTTCAGGTTCTGTGCTGCCTTGGTGTGAAACTCTGAGCTTCCTATTCAGTAAGTTCTCTTCACAGGGCAGGTAGACAAAATAAATCCTTCTCCAGCTTGAGACCAAGGACAACCCTTAAAAGCTTCAGGCCCAAAAAGGAAACAAGAGGGAACTGAAGAGAGCAAACGAGGAGGATGAGACTTTAGACCCTGAAGCTGAAATTGGACAATTAACCCTGATATGAAGATGGACGAAAAACTTATCAAAGTGTGAAACCTCATGACTGGTCATCCATTTTGTGACCATTTTGGGTTCATCTTGGGTGTAGCCCTGGCCAGACTCTTGCTCTGCCCAAGGTGTATCCTTTTAAGGCCTTTTAATGAATAACTACTTTATTCTTTTAGCTCTGTCTAGTCTCTGTTCCAGGTCAGCCCCCTCAAGGCATCACTGGCACCCCCTTTCCTGGGCACAGGATTCCCTGGACACCCCATCCCCCCTCTCCCAGTCCCTGCACCCCCTTTCCTTGACTCTGAGCCCCTGAACCTCCTTCCCAGCTCAGCCAGTTCTTCCAGTCCCCCCTTTCCTTGACCTGTAACCCTCCTGGATCCCCAAACTCCCACTTTCAGTCCCCCAGCTCCCCCAAATCACCGTGTCCCCGCAGTTCTCCACTCACTGCAGTCCCTGGAAGTGGCGGTGTTGGAGCCCAGCCTGGGGGTCCCCCAGTCCTTGATTGTGGGGACGTGGACGGGACCCCCTGTGAGCGCTGGGACAGCGAGCGGGGCCAGATGGAGCCACAGACACCGGGGATGGCAGCGGGAGCTGAGCTGGGATATTGGGACAGCCAGAGCTGGGATATTGGGATAGGCAGAGCTGGGATATTGGGACAGGCAGAGCTGGGATATTGGGACAGGCAGAGCTGGGATATTGGGACAGGCAGAGCTGGGACATTGGGACAGGCAGAGCTGGGATTTTGGGACAGGCAGAGCTGGGACATTGGGACAGCCAGAGCTGGAATATTGGGATAGGCAGAGCTGGGATTTTGGGACAGCCAGAGCTGGGATATTGGGATAGGCAGAGCTGGAATATTGGGATAGCCAGAGCTGGGATATTGGGACAGCCAGAGCTGGGATATTGGGATAGGCAGACCCAGGATATTGAGATAGTGTCCTAGGGTGACTTTATGATGCTTGTATCCCGAGTCCTCTGTTCTGTTTGTGCTGTTTGTTGAGTTCTGTGCATTTAAGCCTGGTTCTAAGAGCAAGGAGAAGCGCGGAGTTTGTTTTGAGAAAACTGCCTGACTCCTCCACATTCTTCTGCGGACAGGGTGTTCAGCAGAGGCTTGGAGAGACTGCAGGAGAGATCTTTTTGCTTTTAGTTAGTTTCAGCTAGCTAGGGCAGAGAAGTTCCCTGGACTGTATTTTTTTCTTTTTTTTTTTTTTTTTCTCCTGGGACTGTTTAAACCTGCTCTGGACTGGAAAAACCCAGGGAACACTGTGGGCTTGCACCTGCAGCCCACCAGGGCCTGGACCTCAGCATTTTCCAGCAGCATGGACTGGGACTGATGAGAGGACTGAGAGAGAGCCGAGGTACATCCATGGCAAGAACTTTCTCAATTTGCCATCTCACTCCAGAATGAGAGGTTTTATTGTTTCATATTATTCATTCTTTGTGCTTGTATGCACTTTGTTTGTTAAGTAAAATAGTTTTTTCCACTTTTCTCCAAGGAAGTTCTTTACCGGAGCAGTTGGGGGGAGGGGCCATTTGGGTTTGCTCCCCAGAGGGATCCCATTCAGGGGTTTTCTCCCAAATTTGCCCTAAGCCAGGACAGATAGCCACACCTGACTCAAGGAGAGGAACCGGCACGTGGCTGGCAGTGACCTGGAGATGGGGCCGGTACACCCAGAAGAGGGGGGAGTGGGGGGAGCTGGGGGCTGGGCTGGGATCTGTGGGAATGGAGGACTCTGAGGGGCTGGGATGGGATCTCTAGGGATGGGGGGGATCTGTGGGGCTGGAATGGGAATCCAGGGAACTCCCAGAGGCTCTGTGGGGCTGGGACACGACTCCTGGGTTCCTTCTCTCCTCATTCCCAGGTCTCTACATGGTGCAGGTGGTTTCCAGCTGTGACCTCCTGTCCAAAGGAGAATCCATAGATCCCATGGTGCAGCTACGACAGGTGGGATTTCATCTCCTTCCAGCTGGGATCCAGGAGCTTTGCAGTGTCTGATGGTTCAACTGGATCACCCAGAGGTGCTGGGAATCCAAAGGGATCATGGTGGAGCAGATGAAGCTTTACCTGGGACACACCTGTGTGAAAGAGCTCCCAAAATACATCAGATATGGTTAGGATGCTGTGGAGCACAAAGGTGGGTGTGGGAGGGGAATTTCTATGGGAATGTGGGATTCAGAAATGGGGGGACTTGGGAATGCAGGAATTCCCATGGGATTTCCTATGGCTGGATCTCACTCTCATCCCAGTCAGGTGAGAATTCCATGGATGGATCCCTCCCCACTAGCCCACTGCCATGGGAATTCCATGGGGAAATGATTTGAATCGATGACCAATCCAATGACACAGTGAGATGAGAAGCAATCCCTGCTGGGATTCCATGGGACACAAACGCCAATCCTTTCCCCAGGCCGGCTCTGTTGTGCCCGTGGCAGCGCCAGGGGAGTGCCCTGTCCCTGCCCTGAGCCCAGCACGAGCCTTTCCTCGGGTGTTCCCTGCCCTGCCCGGGGCAGGAGGGCACTGCCGGAGCGGCTTTGGTGGCCCCGGGCACCCAGATGGCTCCAGCCACTGCAGGTGGCTCCTTGGGAATGTCCCAGAGCAAAGCTTCAAGTAAACAACAGTTTGTGGAGGGGATTCTCCCCCTTGGCCTGTGCTGGGAGCCCAAGGGCAACAGCCCGGGCACAACAGCCCAAAGTGCTGGAGCTCGGTGTCCCTGGGCCAGGCCGTGTTCCCTGGCTGTG
Source organism: Hirundo rustica (assembly GCF_015227805.2). NCBI lineage: Eukaryota > Metazoa > Chordata > Aves > Passeriformes > Hirundinidae > Hirundo > Hirundo rustica. The sequence goes on along the minus strand of NW_026690417.1, from coordinate 7,421 downwards.
CCGTGTTCCCTGGCTGTGCCGTGTTCCCTGGCTGTGCCGTGTTCCCTGGCTGTGCCGTGTTCCCTGGCTGTCCCATGTTCCCTGGCTGTCCCCTGTCCCTCAGGTGTCCCCTGGCCCTTGCTCTGTGGGGCCAGGGGTGACAGCAGGACCTGTGACAGCCCTGGGGGAGAACAACCCTGAGCCCCAGCTGGGCCAGTTCCCCCAGCTCCCGCAGTGGGGCCCAGGTCACTCCCAGCATGGGCCCTGTGGCTCCCAGTCACCCCCAGTATGATCCCAGTATGATCCCAGTAGTTCCCATTCATTCCTACTATAGTTTCAGGCCATCCCAGGATGGTTCCAGTTACCCCCAGTATGATCCCAGACACTCCCACTACAGCTATAGTCCTTCCCAGTATGATTCCAGAATGATCCCACTCACTCCCAGATACTCCCAGTACTATTGCTGTAACTTCCTTTATGGTCCCTCTGTGATTGCAGTCACTCCCAGTAAATCCCAGTAAATCCCAGTTGCCCCAAGTGTGTTTCCACTCACTCCCAGTTGCTCCCAGTAGCTTCCAACATGATTCCAGTTGCTCACAGCCACTCCCAGTCAGCTCCAGCATGATTCCAGTCCCTCCCTGTATATCCCAGTTGCCCCAACATGGTCCCAGTTGCCCTCAGCCTGCTCCCAGTCACTTCCAGTATGATCCCAGAATGACCCCAGTCACCCTCAGTGTGGTGCCAGTTGCTCCCAGTATCATCCCAATTGTCCTCAGCATGGTCCCATTTCCTCCCAGTGTAATCCCAGTTGCACAGACCCACTCCCTCCCAGTATGATCCTATGCTGATGCCATCATGATCCCAGTTGCCCCCAGTATCGTCTCAGTTGCTCCCAGTTCCTCCCAGTCTGATCCCAGTTGCTCCCAGTTGTCCCAGCATAGACCCAGTCATTCCAAGTATGATTCCAGTAGGAGTCACTATGATCCCAGTCTCACCAGCATGGTCCCAGTCAATTCCAGTTGCCCACAGTGTAGAGCCAGTCACTCCCAGTTCCTCTCAATGTGTTCCCAGTCACCCCTGGTATGTTCATAGACATTCCCAGTATATCCCAGTTACCATTAGCATACTCAGTCATTCCCAGTCACATCTACATGGCCCAGTAAGGTTCCAATTTCCACCAGTAACATCCCAGTCACACTCAGTCTAATCCCAGCTGGTCCCACGTTGATCCCTGTTCCCCAGTGTTGGTCCTGCTGGGTCCCAGTGTGCTCTGATCCTGCTCCCAGTGGGTGCCAGTCTGGGGCCCGGTGTATCCCGGTGTATCCCAGTGTATTCCGGTGTCTCCTGGTGTCCCAGTCCATCCCAGGCTGTCCCAGTCCATCCCAGGCTGTCCCAGTCCATCCCGGTCCCTTCCCAGCAGCTGCCGCCCTTTCCCGGATCCTGCCCCTCCTGCCCCCCCAAGATGCTGCCGGGGCTCGGGGGCTTCGTGCTGGGCTCCGTCTGCCTGGGCTGGGGCTCTGCCTCCCCTGCGGGAGAAGGAGAGGGGGGTCCCCAGGGATCGGGTCCCCCCCTCAGAGCACGTGGGACTCCCCCATGTCCCCCCCATGCCGGGCTCACCCCCTTTTCTCTCCCCACAGCTCCTGACCCAGCTCCTGCTCCCCCCTGGGAGGAGGCTTTGGGGAGACCCCCTGGCACCCCCTGGAATCCCCATTCCTGGGCACTGGGACCCCCCACATCTCCTTCCCCAGCTCCGGGACCCCCTGCACCCCCTTATCCTGCACCGACACCCCCTGCACCCCCTTTCCCGGGTATCCTCCTCTCCCAGCCCCTGCATCCCCTGTTCCCGTCAGCCCGGGCACCCCCGGACCCCCATTCCCGGCCAGCCCGGGGCACCTCACCCCCAGGCCTCCCTTTCCTGGGAAACCCGACCTGGGCACGGGGCTCTCCGGCCGCTCTGGGATTGATGATCGCCCGAAGGAAAGGGAGAGCACAGGAGAGAGCGAGAGCAGGAGATCGGGGATCAGGGATCGCAGTGCCCGCGCCCAGTCCTGCTCCGCCGGGGCTGGGACCCGCAGCCGCAGGAAAAAATGGATCCGCGGATCGCGGCGCTTCCCCCGCTTCGGGCCTGTTATAAATAGGCAGGAGTCGATGTTATCTCCTTTTAATGCCTTTATTAGTGATTTCAGCAGAGGGACGGCTCGGGGTAGGGATGCCCTTGCCCACGCTGCACCAGCCGGACACCGCCGAGGAGGAGGTCTCGTCGGATCTGCGCCGCTGTCGTCGCAGAGCCGGAAGCCACGCCTCACGGGAGTCCCTAGGCTCGCTGATGGCTCGAATGTCTAGGGGGGTGACTCTTAGCAGGGACTTCAGAGGTTATGGCGACCCCTCTTCGGTGTTTATAGGTGATACTGGCAGTTACCTTGGCTCTTTCCCCACTCAGCGCTGCATTCCGTCTCTCCGGGTCTTGATCAGGCTCGCTGTTCTGAGCGGTTCTTGATTCTGGACTCACTTCCGGCTATACTCGATTTGCATAGAGGCGGTGACAGGCCCAGAGCAGGCGAGGAGTGGGCGAGGCCCCCAAGTTGATGGGCAGGCTGGTATGTGGGCGGTGTCTCGGAGAGCAGCAGGGCTTACAGACTAAGGTAGGGGTGCAGGGAAAGTACGGGACGGGATGAATGTAACATTCGAACCACAGAATCAGTGCATTTACGATTGGGTTTTAGGGTACAACAGTACATTAAACAGATAACTAACAGATAACATTGATACATAGAACAGAGGATACCCACAACTAACTACTAACTGCTAATAACTAATGGCCTGGACCCTTAGTAACTTATGAAATTAGTGCGTTAAAATCTTTATCTTTCTCAATCCCCCCTCTTTTTCTTTGATCGAGTTTAACTCGCATCAATTCTTTTGAGTTCTTGGTATTGATTGTAAATTTCTTCTGCTGTACTTAGTTCAATTCGTGGCTAATCCTCTCAATTAGATCAATGAATAAATTTTCGTTGGGGAGTTCACTTAATTCATCTTTTCTGATGGTTAAGGGTTTTTCTTTCACTAGGTCTGAGGCCCCTTTTTGATTGTCTATCTTTTCTAAGCAGAACCATTCTCTCATAGGGCATTCTCTAGTTAGACGCTGCCTATAATTGGCTATATTCTTGGCAACCCAATATTTCTTACCTTCCTCTTGGCAGGAGGTAAGTTGTCCGGCCTCAAAACAAGTGGGGTTTACATTCGTATGAACCCTTATCAACTGCTGTAAATCCTCCCCATCATAGATGGGTGAATAGCACTTTGTGCAAGCAGCCCCTTCTGTATGTTTGTCCGTCGCTAGGACTAGTATCAGTCCTATCAGCTTCCCCAAGAGTCCAGTATGAACCATGATTGTTTTGGTCTCACCTGGGCTTGCCTCTTGGGACTTAGGGGCTCTCCGCGTTTAGTCCTTAGGGTTCTGTAGTTATCTTTCCTTCCACTCGGAGGTTAATTTGGTTATTTCGCCCTTCTAAAGATTGCTCTAGGAGAGAAATTTGAATATATGTTCTAATTTACTTATCTATTTGCTTAACTGCTTTTAACATTAACTGAACTTTTATTACACAATGTCAACAATTTTCAAACCTAATACAACAGCAAGTGAATTATAATAACTTTCTTTCGCTTGAATTAATTTCTTAATCACAGTTCTTTAACAGTCTCTGGGGCTCAACTGAGTTGCTCCAGTCTTTTACTGAGTTTTTGTTTTCCTTTTAAACGTCAGTTTTAGCGGGTCTAGTTGCGGGGTTACTGTCCAATCGGAGGAGTCAGCTGGTTGGTTTAGGTCTGGGGGTTCACTTGGGGGTGACACAGGTCCTTTTACTCTAGTGATGTGGGTCCAGCCTCTTTCTTTAGTGCGTACCGCGGTATGAGTGGTTAGGAGTACCTGGAAAGGACCTTCAAATTTTGGGGTCAATGGGGTAGTGCTCCAAGATTTAATTAAAACCCAATCCCCAGGATTTATTTGATGTATGTTAGCGTCGAGAGGGGAAGTTTGAGGAATATACCCTTTTATTCTGAGGTTTTCTAGTGTTTTACTGATGGTCTGTAGATACTTTCGGGCGGCTGTATCACCTTCTATATATTCCCCGGTGCTGTATGTTGTTAAAAGAAAGGGGAGCCCGAACATCATCTCATAGGGGGAAGCCCCTATATCCGATCTTGGCCTAGTTCTGATTCTCAGGAGAGCTAGGGGTAAACACTCTAGCCAATTTAATTGTGTTTCTTCGATTAATTTTGTTAATACGTTTTTAAGGGTTTGGTTCATTCTTTCCACCCTCCCTGAGCTCTGGGGGTGCCAGGGGGTGTGCAATCTCCAATTTATGCCTAATTCTTTAACAGTTTGGCGCAGAATTTTAGCAGTAAAATGAGTTCCCCTGTCCGAATCAATGTTATTTACTAACCCATACCGAGGGATTATGTGCTCTAGGAGTATTTTTACCACTACTTCCGCTGTTTCCTTTTTGGTCGGGAACGCCTCTATCCAATGAGTAAGGTGGTCGACCATGACCAATAGATGTTTGTACCCTTGGATTTGAGGCATCTCAGTGAAGTCAATCTGAATACTCTGGAATGGTCTCAGAGCTAGTTCCCTCCCTCCAGATATGGCTTTCCTCGCTATCCGTTGGTTGACTTTTTGGCAGATCGTACACCCTTGCGTTATGGCTTTTGCTATGCTGTATATTCCTATACAAAAGTTTTCTTTTAGGAAATGATCACATAATCCCTGGGTTCCCCAGTGGGTTAGTTCGTGAATTTCGGTTAAAATCCTTCTGGCTAGGGGTTTATTCAAAAACTTCCTGCCATCCGGAGTTAACCATTCCCCATGCTCTCCCTTCCTCATTCCTAGGTCCTTGATCGCTTTTAATTCTGTTCTATTGTACTTCGGTTTCTCTTCCCTTCCCTCTTCCTCTGATGTTTCATTTAAGGCTAATATCCTAATTGATCCTTTGGGGTCTTGAGCTGCTCTTTTTGCTTCTTTGTCTGCTAGTTGGTTCCCTTTCCCTTCAAATGTGGTTTCTTTTTGATGTCCTTTCACATGTACCACAGCAATCTCAATGGGTTTTAACAAAGACGTTAAAACTGATCTTATCATCTCTTTATGCACTAGGTCTTTCCCTTTTGAATTGAGATATCCTCGTTCCTCCCAGATCTTTCCGAAGGTATGGACTATCCCAAAAGCGTACTTCGAATCGGTGTAAATAGTTCCCCGGTCTCCTTCTAATAGGTCTAGTCCCCTTTTTACAGCATAAATTTCGCAGAGTTGGGCGGACCAACTCGAGGGTAACTTTCCCGTTTCTCGAACTTGAATGTCTTCTATGGTGGATCCTTCTACCACTGCATACCCTGAAACCCTTTTCCCCTCTAGAACTCGTGATGATCCATCAGTGAATAATCTTTTTCCATAAGGTAAGGGAGTACTTTCCAAATCTTCCCTTACCTTCGTCTGGAGACTCATAAGTTCCAGACAATCATGCTCTAAGTCTGGAGATGGTTCCCCAGAGAGGAACTGTGCAGGGTTCAGGTTTTTGGAAACTGTTAACCTCAAGTTCTCCGAGTTTATTAAAGTGATCTCATATTTCAGGATCCGGGAATCGGTTACCCACCCCGGGGCTTTTTGGCTCAAAACTGTTTTGATATCATGAGGTGTATGAATTTGAATTTTTCCATTTAATGTGAGCTTTTGAGACTCCTCAACCAACACTGCGGTGGCGGCTACAGCTTGCAGACAGGCTGGCCACCCTCGGGCTACAGGATCTAATATCTTGGAAAGGAAAGCAATTGGCTTTTTGCATCCTCCCCACTCCTGAGCTAACACGCCATAGGCTACTCCTCCTTCGGTGTTTACAAATAGATCGAATTCTTTCTTCAGATCGGGCAGGCTCAGGACAGGTGCAGTGGACAATTTGTTTTTTAGTTTTTCTAATTGTTTTTCATCTTCTTGTGTCCACTCTATGAGCTCTGAACTTATCAATTTATCATAAAGGAATCTCACATTTTGGGTGTACTCATCAATCCAATGTCTGCAATACCCGAAAAGGCCTAATAATTTTCTTATGTCTCTTTTGGTTTTTGGAGCAGGTATTGCTATTATTCCAGCAATCCTTTCAGGGCTTAATTTCTTGTATCCTTGGCCAATCAAATGCCCCAAATAGGTCACTTCTGGTTTCACGAATTGTAATTTCTTTTTTGATACTTTCAGCCCTTTTTCCCCCAGAAAATTCAGGAGTTTAATGCTGGTGGTTCTCACTTCAAGTTGGTTTTCTCCTGAAATCAGTAAATCATCCACATACTGGAGGATTTGCACCTGTCCTTCTGGGGTGAATTGCTCTAGCAGCCTTTCCAAAGCTTGCCCAAATAAATTTGGTGACTCAGTGAACCCTTGGGGTAGGCGTGTCCATCTTAGCTGCTGTCTCCTCTTTGTTTCAGGATGGTCCCATTCGAACGCAAACCAGTCTCTGCTCCCCTCTGCTAGTGGACATGCCCAAAATGCATCTTTCAAATCTATGATGGTGAACCAGGCATGCTCTTGGGGAATCTGGCTCAGGAGATTATATGGATTAGGGACTACAGGGTGTTTGGTGATAGTCCTCTTATTAATCTCCCGTAAATCCTGAACTAATCGATATTTCCCTTCCGCTTTCTTCACAGCTAAGATGGGTGTGTTATGTGGGGACATGCATGGTTCCAGGATGCCTTCTTTTAACAGTTGTTCAATAATGGGGATCAACCCTTTCTTTCCTTCCAAAGACATCGGATACTGTTTTATCCTGATGGGAGGAGTTCCTGGTTGCATTTTAACTTCTATAGGTGGTATATTCAGGAGGCCGCTCTTCCCTCCTTCTGCCCATACCTCTGGGTTTATTTCCTCTAAGTCTTCGGCGGTTAATTTCATAATCTTTACTTTCATTTGGCCGCCTTCGGGGATAACTCCTATTCCTAATAATACTTGCAAATCGCGTCCCAATAGGTTGCTCTCTAGGTCTGGTAAATAAATAAAATCCGCCCTTATTTGTTTGGAATTCCCCTTGACCTCTATTCCTTCTATAATTGAAGCTGCGAATGGTTTCCCCTCCGCCCCTACGACCTCACATGTTCTAGTTCCGATATTAACTCCCACTGGAAGCCTCCTAATACTGGATCGGTCTGCTCCAGTGTCTACTAAAAATTCATATTCCTCGTGTTGGGGACCCACTTCAAAATTTACTATGGGCTCACCTCGGTGGTACATCGGGTCCCCTAGTGCATAGAGCCCATGACACCCCTAATCCTCGTTGTTTTCGCCCTTTAATAGCTTCTCTAAGGCATCCTGTTCTTTTGTGATGGCTTCATCAAAGGATAATTTCTGACACTCTCTTCTTATGTGTCCAACCTCCCCACAATAGAAGCATTTTCTGTCCTCT
>NW_026690416.1:0-30795 GCF_015227805.2 Hirundo rustica | reverse complement strand
TGTCCCCAGTGTGGGAAGAGCTTCTCACACAGCTCTCATTTGACCAAACACCAACAGAGGCACCAGTAAGGGAAGCCCTGTGAGTGCCCTGACTGTGGGAAGAGCTTCCTGCAGCGCTCCAACTCCATCCCCCATCAGGGGACCCACATTGGGAAGACACTGGGCTGGTGATCCTTTAGTTTGGTGGTCCCTAATATTCTTTTGATTCATCTTCCTCCTTTTAAAACCAGCAAAATTGGGCTGAAAATCAACAAATACATCAAAAGCATCTCAATGATCACTTTTTACTTGTGTTACTAAAGAATCTGGGATTCTCAGTGTTACTTGGGAGGATTTGGGGGTATTTGGTGTGGTTTTCTCCATTTCTTATTGCCCAACAAGACAAGATGGTTTGATCTGTCACCTCAAAAACACTCATTGCCACTGAAAACTACTTAATCCTACCCCAAAATTATTTAATTCCTCAGCCCCTCAGTGTGGAATGGGGTTGGAATGGTGTTGGAAAGGTGTTGGGCAAAGTGAGATGCAGATCAGGAGGGGTGAGGTGAGCATTGGGTGGGGCAGGATGGGTGGGATGGGGATTGGGAAGGGTGGGATGGAAGAAATAGGGCTTGGGAAGAGGGTCTTGATGTCCAGGAGGTGTGAGATGGGTTTGGGTGGGGATTGGGAAGGTGTGGTGAAGTCTGGAATGAGACAGCCAAAGGTTTGGGATGATGAAGGGAGGGGGAACCTGTTCTTGAGTGAGTTTTTGGGTATTCCATGTTCTTGAAAGGATTTTGGTGCATCCCAGGTTTCTGAGGTGGTTTTGGAATGGTCACTGCCCCAGCCCCACCCTCTGCAGCCTCTGGTGCAGACCCAAAGTGGCTGCCGAGCCCCTGGCACCCTGAAAACCCCACCTGTGAGAGGGGCCAGAGCAGGTGAGGCTGTGACACGGCTGTGACACTGACACGTCCCACGGCCCCGGAGCTCACAGCAGCTGAGATGGTGCTGGATCCAAGGGCGACTGTGGAACTCTCTCTCTCTCCCTTCTCCTGACTTCCACTTCTCAAAATCTGGATAAGTGAAGTTGTAGGGTTTAGAGTTTTCTGAGTCAGTGCTTTGTGAAGTGCCTTACCATAATTCCAGGTTTAATAGAAGTTATAAGTGAAGTTAAATACTATTCCTCTGTAAATGGTTAAGTCATAGTTTATAAGTTCAGATAAATACTGTCAAGTGCTGTTCTTTTGCTAAATTGTGAAGTTGAAGGTGTAAGTTAAGGTTAGGGTATAAGTCAAGTCCTGTTAAGTTGGAGCTCTGTGACGCATTTAGGCCGTGTTCCTTTTATCCTTGCCCTCACTGTCCTCTTGTCACACACACAGGGACAGTCCTCGGTTCATTTCTGGTTTGATTGCCTGGATTTTGTTTGGTTCTGTTGTTGCTTTCCTTCCTTGCTGTGCCTGAAGTGTCCAGTCATGGACAGAGTGACTCTTGCAAGGAACTTTGTCATGCCTCACCACTTGTGCTTCTAATTGGTGATTTTTGTCCAATATGCTAATCTGCTAAATTTATAGAACTGTATTCACCCTTTGGGGGGCTGGGCGTTTTGTGGACATTTTCCATATCTGCCCCTTGTAAGCCTCCAATAAAGATCAGCCTTTCTATTACCTCCTCTATAATATTATCTCCAAGGCTGTTACTTTATTTCTGGGTTCTTGAAGGCATCAACACAGCCGGGCCTCATGGCACCAGGAGAGCTCTGTGACACAAGGACATCTTGGGGAACCAAGTGTCCACTGCAAACACAGCGGGGCCTCAGGGAAGCCAGGTGCCACTTGGATAGTGCCAGGGCACGTGGAGCTCAGTGTCCACTGTGACACAGCACAGCCCCATGGAACCCAGCAGAGCATTGTGACAACAGGGAATCTCATGGATGCAAGGCTCTCCTTGGGCAAAGTGGGGCCTCCTGGGACACAAAGCCTTTTCCACGTGCCTCCCTCGCCTGGCTGTGGTGTCCTTGTTTGTCAGCAGTGGTTTATTTGCCAACCCGAAGCCTCACTCCATCTCCTCCCCATCCCTGGATCTGGCCCTGTCAGTTCTGTACTCGCTGGTGCCTCCAGCCCTGAACCCCCTCATCTCCAGCCTGAGGAATAAGGAACTCGTGGAGTCCATGAGGAAACTGCTGGCTGGATTTCAGAAGCAAAAACCTGCCTCTTTTCTTCTGCAGAACCTTCTGAATATAACTTACTTCCATCTCAGTCTTTGTGTCCTTTTTTCCCATTTTTGCATTTTTTTAATACATTCCTACTGTTACGATTTCCACAAACGAATATCACTCCTCACAGTATTTCTACAGGAGTATCTGCCATTATTCAGTCTCTCAATGACTTTCAGAAGCTTTGTTCCCTATGCGTCTGAATAAAATAATGATCTTTTGCAGATGTGAAGGAAAGAGGCTCGCAGCAGAGCCAGCACAGACAGGGACAATGGCCCTGGCTCTTTCCACATCTGCTCTTCCCAGCTCCACACTCCCCTTCCCAGCCCTTCTGTGGGTGCAAGGCCGGAGTGCTCGGGCAGTTTGGTCACTGTCCTGCTGCATGTCCGTGCTGTGACCATCCTCCTCAGCAAGGGCCTCAAAAAGCAAAGGCCACATGTGTAAGGACAGAAATAACAACTGAGATCAATTCTCTACTTCCCATCAGCAGACAATGTCCAGCCACCTCCTGGCAGGAAAGGATGGAGTACATGTACTTTGTGCTTGGTGTGAGAAATGTCTCAATAATAAAAGACATCCACAGCCCTCACTGCCACCCCCATTGCCCTTCTTTTCCCTCAGTTTATTGCTGACCATGACATCACAAGGAATGGGAGCTCCCTTGGGTCAGTCCAGCCCAGCTGTCCCCTCCCTGTGCCCTCAGGAACACTTTCCCATCCCCAGCCCATTGGATGGGGGGTGTCAGACATGCCCTGGGCAGAGGTCAGGGCAGGGCTGGCCATGTCAGGGCAGAGCCAGGGGGGCAGCGAGATGGGAGTGTGCAGCAGCTGTGGGACAGGGCAGGACAAGCTGTGCTGGACATGGCCAAGGGCCCTGGCAAGGCTGGCAGTGCCCAGGAGAAGCCAAGTCCTGGTGTCCTGGGGCACAGCAGCCTCTGTGCCACCAAGGGCTGTGAGGAGACACCTTGTCCTGAGGCCCTGGGGCCTCCTGGCACAGCCCCAGCAAGGCTGGGCACTGTCAGCCCCTTGTGCTGCCCTCAGCATCCCCCTCACATCCCAGGGGCCTCAAGGATCTGCTGGAAGGAGTCCCTGGGGAGCCTTGGTCAGCAATGGCCCTGGGGGGCTCCTGAATGCTCCCAGGGACTGCAGGTTCTTCAAAGGACTTTGGGTTTTGCTTTTGCCTTGGATTCTCTGAGTGGTTTGTGCAATCATGGCCTCCAATTATCTGCTGTAATTAGTCCTTTGAGAGCTTTGCAATAACACTCACTGGGGCTCATTAATGCTTGGAGATAGTCAAGGTGTTTAAGGTACTTTGGAATTTCCTTCCCACACGGAGTCTCTGAGAGGTTTTTGTGCAATCCTGGCCTCTGATTCTCTCCTCCACAGAGTCCATGAGGAGCCTGTGTTGGGGATGGACCTCAGTGGAACCCATTAATATTTCGAGACACTTTGGGTGTTTCCTCTGACTTTCACTCCTGGAAAGGTTTGTGCAATCTCCTCTCAGGCCCTGAGGTTCCAGGGCTCAACACCAAATGCACGATGGGGCTCATTACAATCAAGCAAGTCCTGACAAACCATGGCTGTGACTTGATTACCCTCTGATCTGGTGCAGTTCATTAGGAAGTATTTTTTCCTAGAGTTAGGGTGAAATATTTCAAAGAACTTCCAATAAACCCACATTCCTATTTTCATGGGTAAATTTTTCTCTTTAAAGCAGAGGTGTTTACAGCATTCAGTGACTGATACTGACCCAGGGTCTCTCCTAAGGAGGTCTGGCCTGGTCAGATAAGTTGTGCCTTGAGGTCTGATGCAGTGTGGACAACCTTGTTCCACATTCCCCGACCCCCTCCTGTCTCCCCTCACTCACCTGGGACCTGCTTTGCTCAGAGAACTGGCTGCACTCAAGCAAAGAGGAGCTTTCTTCCTTTTTTGGCAATCTGAAACTCCTAAGTTCCAGGCAATCTCCTCAAGTGGGTGCCAAGCCCAAGGTGCCACTTAGGAGGTTGCCACTCCCCAAGGCAGAACCATGCAAGGAATGTTTTAGACACAGGAAGTTCTAAAATAAACACAAATTCAGAGTTGGCTCAAGGCAGAATTAGACCAACTCCTGAAGGACAGACAAGCTTTGAACTCCTTGCAGCTCAAAGCTCCAGGTGGGTTGTTGGGCGGTGTGTGAGTGAGCCAAGAGTGAGGGGAAGGGAAATGGAGAGAGCCCTGGAAGTGCTTGTGTGCAGACAGGCTGTGGGGAAGGGCCCTGCAGCCCTGCCCTGGGCCAGGAGTGAGGGTGGATCATCATCCCAACCTGCCCTGGGCCATTGCAAGGGGCTGTGGCCATGGACACTGCACTGACCCCACTGCTGGCTTTGGATCCCTCATCCCTTCAAGTTCCCTTGGAAAGCACCCCAAGGACCCATTTCTGCAGCCAGGTTCCATGGCCAGGGGGGATGTGGGGGGGCTGCAGGTGGTCAATGCCCCATCCCTGGAAACATTCAAGTCCAGCTGGGACAGGGCTCTGAACAACCTGATCTGGTGAAAGATGTCCCTGCTCATCCCAGGCCTGGACAAGAGGCCTGAGTGAGGCCTGAACAGCAGGCCCTGAGCCAAAGGTGACCTCTGCATCAACCTTCCAACCAAAGGTTATCTTTGTATCTGCTCATCAGTGAAATATGCATGGTCATTAGCACTATGACATATGTATCCACTCATTAGTGAGACATGTATTGACCTTTCTGTGTTTAGAAGCTGGACAAAGCCATGAAATCTGACATCTGGCCTTGTTTGGGGCTGGATGGTCAAAGTCACTTCCCTTGGTTCCTCCTTGGGCTCTGGCCAGGCTTTGGGAGGGACCCAAGAGGAGGATGAAACCAGCTGTTCCTGCACTAGAAGTGCTGTCAGTTTGTTTATTCAGCACTGTCAGAGCTGGGCCCTCTCACAGCCAGGTTGGAGCCTCACCTGTGGCTGGAGGCACCTGCAGCAATTCCCAGTGTCCGGGAGTGGCTCTCCAGTCCTTGGCTGGGACAGCTTCCCCCAGCTGATGTGTGCATGTGGGTGATGGGAAAGTCTGAGGGGAACTGGTGATGGATCTTTCTCAATCCCTGCAGGCAATCTTTGGTAGTGATGGTTGGGTGCATTGCTGAGCTGCTCCTTTTGTGCTCCTTTGCTGCTTTGAGCTGTAGTAAATGACACTGATTCCTTCAGGTGGTGTCTGTGTCTTTAGTGCTGACCCTGCCCACTGGTAAAACAAAACTGGTGAAGTCTCACCAGATCACCACAAAATGTCACTTTTGAAATGTAAATAAGGAATCAGTCCTATCCAAAATTCCTGGATGGGAAGCCCTTCCCTGGAGCTCGCTGGCTCTGGAGTGGGCTGAGGTTGGAGCACTGTGTGAGCAATGGAGGAGTCAGGGAAAAGAGGCTGAACTGCTGGATGTGTAAAATGCATCTAAAAATTGCATATGGAAAAATGAAAAGAACTTGTGGGTTTGGGAAGATGAGGATGGATTTTGTTAACAGCACATTGGAAACAGCACCACAGAAGAATTGGTTTTGGACTGCTCCCACATGGAGTGAGAGAAGGAAGGTTTATATCTTGAGCTCAGGTTTCTTTGTGCAAGTGAAATATAGTATTATAGTTATTATTAATAATAGCTATTTTAAAATATACTGTGATCTTATTTTTTTAATTTAATTTTAAGTCAATAATGTGAAAGAATGCTGACAATACTAATTTGTTAGCTTTGGCTACTCTCTGTAACACTAAATACCTGACAGAAAAGAACTGGCCAATACCCAAACGTCAGTGGTAAACTTTGCAAATTGTAGAATAGGAATAAAGGAGGAAGGGAAGAAATTGGCTGTTTTTATAGGGTTTGCTGATACTGTGATGCAGAATGCTTTGTCTGTTACAGTGAAAAATACAGTGATTAAGGCTGCTGGGTTTTTCATGTACCTGACTATCCACAAGCTGCAGGATTGATTGAATGGGTGAAGGGGGTTAAAAGAGCAGTTGAATAAATGAGGAGATGGGAACCTGTCCCAATGGAGAAGCCATCTCCCAGATGTGCTCCATACCCTTAACATGGGCCCACTGGGGAAATGGAAACTCTCTGGGTGTGCACAGCTGCGCCCAGTTTGCAAATACAACCATGGACAGTGAGACTTGGACTACCTGGGATATTGTTCTGGGTGTGATGGCTCCTGACAGGGCCACCCCAGAGGCTGCAGGGCTGGACCTTCATGCATTAGAATTAATTAGGATAAATCAGAAGCCAATGAGAGTTATCAATACAGGAATAGGAATTCAGGTTCCTCCAAGACACTTTGGTTTGATCACTGCTTGTGCAGCTTGGCCTTGAAAAGTGTTCATATCATGGGAAGAGGAATTGATGCAAATTATCAAGGAGAAGTTAATCTGCTAAACAATATAGAAAAAGATTGGATTATTCAACCCCATTACTGGGTAGCACAAATATCGATATTGTCAGTTTTAAAAACAATTGTGAAAGAAAGAGATCCACCTCCAGTCAGCACTGTTTATAGAGATAGAGGGTTTGGATCCAGCAGTCCTAATAATGGAGCCAGAGTGTGGGTGCAGAGGCCAAATGGCCCTCTCGAGCCAGCTGAGGGAACAGCTCTGGGGAAAGACAGCACTATTTGAATCCTGAAACCTGGGCAGGAACAATGGGAATATGTCCCTTCATATTCCCATTGTGTGTTATATGCAGGAACAAGTCAATGTTGTGGGATATTGTTTTACAGATCCTGCCAAACCAAATCTCCCTGTTTGCCCCAGTGGCCCCTTTGGGAAATGCTCAGATCCACAGGGCTCCATGTGAAGGCTGATGTGACACTGAGTGACTTCCACACCAGTTCCAGCCAGGAGCCTAGGTGCCTGTCAGGGACTGGGACCTGGAACCTCTCCAGCCAAAGGGGAAAGCACCCCACCAAGCCTTGTTACCCACAGAGACTACGGGAAAGCTAAACAGCAAAGGACCTTGGGGAAAATATTCTGGAATCAAAAAGGCACCAGCTCCATGGACAACAGAATTATTGTTCCTAATACGAATGAGATTGAGGAAAAAGAATGAGCAACCTTGTCACTGAAGTACTGCTTATATCTGTAACTTGTATCTTGTTAGCCAGCCAGAATCTTTGTTTGCCAGAAACACCTTGAGTTTCACCAAGGGATTAGTCATGAAAATATTTATGAGAATGTAAAGATCAAAGTAGCCAAAATACTCAATGTAACTAATTGCTGGGTATGTTCTCAACTAATGTTGGGAAGAATGGGGTTCCCTTGGAGGACCCACCCTATGGATTGCCCAGAACTCTGTCAATGGGCTCTGACTCATGAGGGAGCCAGTGCAGGGACAGTTACAGAAAACTCTGCTGTGGAACACAGGAATACAGTTATCAGCTTTACAGGATTCACTAGGATTTCCCTTCAGGAGAAAACAAACCCTGTTATAGTTAGAGGCCACAATGTGAAAGGATTTCTGTGCTTTACAATCACTCACAATGTCCATAGAACTCGGGGTGCTGGAGCTGGTCAGTGTCAGTGTGACACCAGTCCCAGCTGCAGGGCCACTATGAAACTCCTCTGAGCCAAAGGCACTGGGGACACAACAGCAGCACAGGGAGGAGCCCTGGATCCATCATCAGCACACAGTGGGAAATGGGAAATCAGAGCTTCGAGCAAGAATAAGATGCATATAGAATCTAGCAAATATTAACAACAAGCTTAAGACACAGGATGAAATTTGTCAAGAAATAGGGAATAAAACTTGCAGAAATGAAGGACACATCATGCTAAAACCAGTGAGGAAGTTGCTGAAATGGCTGAAAATAGGCTGTGCGTGCCTAGAGGAGAAAGGTGAAAAGGGCACGGTGATGAAGGCGTCCAGCCTTCATCAGGGGACCACTAAGGGAGATGCGGAGACTTCCTCAGTGCCACCACCACGGTGCTGCACTTGCACCTCACCTATGCTAATGACAGTAATGAGTTCTAAGAAATAGTTTACATAACCCCACATTTCCTAAGGAAAACTATGAATCTGCATAAAGTGTAACCATATATTATAATCTGCTGGGTGCCTGTGTGTGCGCTGTTGGAAGGAGATATCCCCACGCACCCGGTGTGCTGAATAAAGCCAATCCCCACTCCTTGAACTTTGTCTTGGCAGTGTCTCTTGGTCTGGTTTGGGGCGATTCACTTCCATGGGGTTCTGTCAAGTCCCAGTGGAACCTTGGTGCCAGATTGTTCCACAGCCTCACAATGCTCTCCTGGCTTCCATGGGGTCCCTCTGTGACTCGCTGCAGCCTTGGTTCCATCAGGGTCTCTTGGGTTCCATGGTGCACAAGCCTTTTTCACATCTGAGCCTTGCTTCCAAGAGTTCCATCGACTGACAGTGGCCATCTGCATTCCATGAGGCCCAGCTAGATCACAGCAGAGCCTTGCTTTCATCAGGCTCCAATACCTGTTCTGCCAACTGATGGGGGCAATTTAAAGAACACAGAAACTGATAGAAAGAATGGTCTTATTCTACTGTGAGTATTAAGGCAACACAAAAGTAAAATTATACATTATACATAATAAAACTATGTGCTTGGCTTTAGCAACAAGCAAAAAGAAGCAACGTAATGCACCTAATCATTATTATAGAAGAGAAAGGATAGGGATTGAGAAAGATCCATCACCAATTGCCTCAATACTCCACCATAATCCAGAGTCTGCTGTCGCTGGGAAGACCCCTTTCACAGCAAGGACCTGGAGAACCCGTCCAAGCAATTGCGAAAATCCTACGTGGTGCATCCACTTGTAGATGAGGTCTCTGAATTTGCTCTGAAAGTGGGTGCAGCTTTTATAGGCCCAAATCAGCAAGTCAAAGTGACTTGATTGTATTTTTAGCACATCAACTCCTGGATCTCATGGCAGTTTTCCTGACTAGAAGGGGCCAGGACTGTGCCAGATCCCAGCCCTCAGCTTGGAGGGTTCCCCTAAAATATCCTACAAGCCTCTATTGATGTCAGCTGGGCAATTTCTTAAAATTATTCTTTTCTTGCAGATAACTACACAAGATTATGTAAAAGTTTCTAAAGCATCCGTTTTGAAGTTAAACAGCTGGCATAAGCACCTCAGTCATCTATTTTTAGCTAAATAAAACTGATGGTGTTAGTCACATAATGCCCAGGGCTCATCTTGTCAGTCAGCTCTGGCTGAGGCTGGCCACTCAGGCCTAAGCACATCAGAAGCTGAAGTGACCATGACTGGGAATGGCAAAAACACCCACTGGGACTGGCCCAGAGGCCCCAGGACTCCCTGGCATGGATCACCTCAGGAGACAGTATTTCAGGGAGCCCAAAGGACTTTTGGGAGAGCTGCTGTGGAGACAGAGGGAATTGCACAGCTGAATCCCTTGCCTGGGCTCCCAGAGGACTCTTCTGCTGTGGGGCTGCTGAGGCTGGAGGAACAGCAGGTACCCATGGCCACCCCAAAACAGGGCCCCATTGGCAACACGGCACCGACCGGGACTGCGGGACCCCATCCCTGGGATGAGTCAGGAACTGGAGAGCTGGGAGTGCTCAGCCAGAGCCTCTGACCCTCCAACAGCCCCACATGGGCAGAGCGTGAGCCCAGTGGGGAGTGGCCACTGACAGCACTGTGGGGGCCTGAACCAAGTCCCAGCCCCACTGAGAGCGGCTGTGCCGGACACCCTGGAACTCCAGGACCAGCTGGAGTCCGAGGCAACCAAGTGGTGCCACCATCGACGTTCCTTTCTTCCTCCTCAGAAAGGACACTGGGAAGCTGGGGAAGTGGGAATGAAAGGAGTAGGGATGGTGGAAGCTGTGGTAGCTGTGGAACAGCACTAACATGAGAAACCCAAACTCTTCTGAGAAAGGAGGGCATAAATCCCTGGTATGCAGCATCCTGCCTGAGAATCTTGTTCCCAGAATTACCAACAAAAAAACATTCTCCAATTCTCTGGACTGTGCTGCTCCTGACCCACTAAAACCTTTCCATCAGAATGAACCTCTGAAGTGTAATTGATGGAGGAAGCCTGGACCCTGAGCCATGCCAGGGTCAGTGCCCAGGAGCATCCCCTGGTGCTGTTTAACACCGGCTCTGCAGGAACTGGGGATGCAAGCAGGACAAACTTGAGCATCTCCCACCATCAGATACCTCAGAGGTTACACAGCAACACAGCCGTGACTCTCCCAAACTGGATTTAGGAATGGCACCCCTAATGCAGCCATTAGATCCAGATCTACCCAGATCCCTTTGGCACTCCTGCTTTTGGTGTCTCTCTGCCTCCTCTCCCTGCCCAAAGGAGGCTCCTCTCTCCCCTCTCCCTGCCCTGACAAGAGAGTCACACAAATAAAGACGTGGGATTGCCAGGTGCTGAGGGGAAGCCTCTCCAGGTCTGGCCTGTTTCCAAAACCCACACTTGCTCCTGCAGCAAGAAACCTCCTTGTTCACCCTCTCCAAGGGTGTCAGGCTCAGGAAGGGATTCCTGACACCCTGTCCAGCTGGGAGAGCTCCTGTGTCTCCATAGCAGGGGACAAAACCAAACACAGGAACCCTGGGGGGCCTGGCATTGTGACATGGGGACACCTGTGTTTATTTCCCACTGACAAAAATGTGGAATGGTGCCAGAGCTTGTTTTGATCTACATCGGACTTTGACAAACATCCCTCCTCCTGACAGCGACTCCTCTGCAGCTGCTCTGGGAGAACTCCTGGGCCGAGTCCAGGAAGAGAAGATTTCACTGGTGCTGAGGTGCTCAAGGGAGCCCATTTCAATGCTCTGCTGAAGTCCAAGGACTGTTTGTTTCCCCAAGGAGCAACGTTCCTTTCTGGCACTCACTGCCCTTGGAGGGACATTATTCAGTGGCTGCTGTTGGGTGAGTTACAGCCACAGGGAGAGGGAGGAGGAGATGATCCCACCCAGGGCTGCTGCTGGGTCCAGACATTCGGCGGGATAAAGCTGAAATAGAGCTTCAGCATCTCTCCCAAAATTACAGAATCACAGAATGGCTTGGCTTGGAAGAGACCTTAAAGTTCATCTCATCCTACTCCCTGCCATGGGTGGGACACCTTGCACTATCCCAGGCTGCTCCAAGTCCTGTCCAACCTGGCCTTGGACACTTTCAGGGAGCCAGGGGCCGCCACAACTTGTCTGGGCAAGCTCTGATCTCTGCCCAGGTGAGGAGGGACAGGACCTGAAGGAACAGCTGGAGCCAGGCCAGGGCAGGTCTGGATTGGAGATCAGGAAAAGCTTCTTGCCCCAGAGGGGTCTGGGGACACTCACCAGGCTCCCCAGGGAATGGTCACAGTTCTGAGGCTGCCGCAGCTCCAGGAGCCTTTGGACACCGCTCCCGGGAATGCCCAGGCTGCCACTGTTGGGCTGTTTGTGCAGGGCCAGGGCCTGGACTCCATGATCCCGCTGCCTCCCTCCCAGCTCAGCCCCTTCTGCAGTTCTCACCCTTGGGCTCAGCCTTTGTGTCTCCTCCAGGTGCTGGCAGAGCTCTTGGGGCCGGGGCAGGAGCGGGACAGCCCCAGCGTTCCCCTCTCTGTGACACCACGGTGGTGACAGCTCCAACGTTCCCTGCCTGGAGACGCTCCAAGGGAAGCGTCCAGAGCCACAGCCAGACAGCAAAACTGACCGGGCACTGAGCACCCCCGGCCTGGGCTGATGTGCATTCCTGTGCACACAGCTCGGGGAAGGTCCCCCTGGCCACCTCCACAGTGCCACAGGCAAGTGTCACATAGAGTTACAGAGCTCTGCCCAGAGCTGACAGGGGGTGTTAATAAGTAAGAATCAAAATACCCTCAAAAAAACCTAACAAACAACAACAAAAAAACCCATATCAAAATAGAGAATTCCCACCCCACAAAAAAAAAAAAAAAGGATCAAGAAAAACAAACTCAAAAAAACTCCACAAAGAAACAACAAAACAAGCAACAAAAATTAAAAACAAACAAACATCAAACCACAAATAAAATAAAACAAGCAACCCCAAAAATAAAATCAAAGAAGAAAAAGTACTTCCCCCCAGCAGAAGCTGTTCCATCCTTAATACCTGCACACAGACAAGACATGGGGTTGCAAAAAATGAAGATTCATTGGGCACATTTGCAGAAAAAGCAGGTTTAGGACAGGCTTTCAGCAGAACTGTTCTCAGCTGAGAAAAAAAGGCCCCTTGGAAACGCAGACCCTCAGCCCACAGGGGAGAAAAGGGCTCTGAATTCCCCTCCCCTGGCACAGAAACCCTGTTCTCAGGCTGCATCACACACAGGATTCTTCTGGAGGACTGTGGACAGCTGAGTGTCAGCTCTGCCTTCTCCACATTCTGTGCCCTAAAGCTGCCTGGAAGAAGAAATTTAGGGCCAACTCCTATGGCACAATCCCTCCTGGCCCAGGGCACAGCACCAGGAAGGTCTTTGTGTGCCAAGGCTTTGCTACAGCCAAGGAAAGCTCCTGGCTCAGGGTCACCTGTGGGAGACTAGGGATAGGCGGTTGGAAGATATCGTGTTGTATGGGCAGACAGAACCCCTCCCTCAACACTTAGTTGTTTAGTGTCCTTGATAAGCCAAGCAACACATAGTTTGTAACGTAAGCAGACGGATGTGATGTAGCAAACAGAGGTTTTATAACCCAATGTAACCAGTTAATAAATGCCATTTGCCATCCACCACATTGGTGTCTGCGAGCTGGTGGCCCGAGCAGCCTGGCTGTGGCTGCCATGTCGTTCCTGGAACCAGGTCGCTACGCCTCAGCAGAGGCAGCAAGTGGTGCCGAAGCCCGGGGAGCAGCCTGGGAGAATGGGAATCGCCTGGACGGGTGAATGACGGCCGAGTGGCAGGGCCAGCTCAGCAAGGAGGATGCTCCAGGACCCGTGGGAGGAGGATGGAACCTCTCATGAAGGTCGTATCTCAGATTCATAAGCAGTGGGGGATTGATTGTAAAGCAAAAGATTTTACCCTCGCAGTGACGAGGCTTTTGCAACTTAAGCTCATTGATTGCCCGGTGGATATTCTCCACCCAGATATTTGGGATCAATGCACGAAAGCTCTATCCGAAGACACTATGTTTTCTGGCTCGGGGAAGCATCTTAAATCATGGGGAAAGGTTGTGCAAGCTTTGCCAAAGGCTCTGCAAGAGCAGGAGACTTGGATGGCTGCACAGAATTGTTTAAGATTTATGCCGCAGCTCAGTGTGGGGGCAGCGATGCAAACTGTTTCAGAGAAAACTTTTTCAGAGGAAACTTTTAAAGAGGATTATCAGAGCGTAAAAAAATGTGATCTGATGGTCGGTGACTGTGTTCAGGCTGTTGATTAGGTTGATTCTGCCGACTGCAGAGACTTGGAGGAGCAAAATCTCCCTTCAAAGCCTTCAAGCCCAGAATTACCTGCTGAAGGAAAAAGACAGGCAAAATTGTTTTGGGATGGTTTAGCTGAAGAAGCCAGGAATGCTGCTAGGAATTCAGCTGCGGGATCGCTGTTGGGGGGGGCTGAGGAGGGACCTCCACCTTATGCGGCAAGGGATTGCATTGAATCTCTGGGAGAGAACAAGAATGTAGTTGGACTGGAATATTTGTTAGATAACGGGGAGGCAGAAAACAAAGAAGGTCTTTTACATAGCATGCCTGTTACCAACAAAAAAAAAGACAGTTTATTTGATAACGCGGACTCGGGCGAGCAGGAGAAAGGGGGAGAACTCAAAGGGGGAATTAAAACTAGTCAAAATCTTTGCCAAAAAGCACATTTTTCTAAGGTGATAAGCAGGAGGCAGGGGGAGCCCAGGGGAAGGGGGCGGCTCAGCCCTGAGAGAAAGGGGTGGGGGCCAAGAGGGAAGGAGTGGCCCAGCCCTGAGAGAAAGTGGAGGGGGCCCAGAGGGAATGGACAACCCAGCCCTGAGAGAAAGGGGCAGGGTCGGAGCCCGACCAAAAGGCTCCAGAGCCCAGAAGCAGCCAGTCAGTCGACTTCTGGCTCTGAATCAGACTCTAGCTCAGATTACTGGGAGAGCCGGTCGTCTGCAGCCGACTCTGGCTCCGGCTCTGACAAAGAGGAAGTAACAGTATATATAATCAGTAACAACAATGTTTCTACTCGGGTTGAGGGGAAATCAGAAAAAGAACGAACTCCTCTCATAGACTGGAGGAAAATAAAAATAACATGCGCCGATTGGGGTCCATTGGCCACACTGGCTTTTCCAGTCCGAGTGGGGGGTCAGGTGGAAACCAGAGAACATACTCACCAGTAAATCCTAAAGATGTACAAGCAATTGTTAAAGCAATCACTGACAGAGGGATCAATTCAGCAATGGTTTCTACACTTATTGATAGTGTTTTTGGAGGGGATGACATGATCCCATTTAACATAAAGCAAACTTGCAGATTGATTTTTGATGGGGCAGGGATGATAGTTTTTAAACAAGAGTGGGAGGACAATAGTGCAAAGCAACTAGCTCTGGTCACTGGTGCAGATCATCCGCTACACGGCTCCAGCCTGCAGCGGCTCATGGGCACAGACCCAACCATGATCACCCCCCAGGCACAAGCCGAGGGCCTACGGGCCCACGAGGTCATGACAACTACCCATGCTGCCAGGGAAGCCATCCGCTCTGCTTCCATGGTCATTGCTAAACCATCACCATGGTCCACAATAAAGCAAAGTGAGAGTGAAAGTTTTACACAATTTGTAGATCGGCTCCAAGCAGCACTTGACTCCTCAGCTTTGCCTTCAGAGGCAAAGGGTCCTGTGTTAGCAGAGTGCCTGCACCAACAATGCAATTCAGCCACAAGGTCATTTTAAGGTCATTACCACCCGGGTCCAACCTCGCAGACATGATCAGGCATGTTGCAAAAGAGGAACATTTTGCCCCAATCCAGACAGCCGTCCGTACCGCAATAACTAGTGTAATGGCATGCTTTAAGTGCGGCCAGGCAGGCCACGTTGCAATGGATTGCTCCCAGTTGAGGCACCCTTCAACACCAGTCCCCACACGCCAGTCGTGACCTAGGGGGCCCTGCTGGGTATGTGGAAAGAAGGGGCATCTTGCCAAAGAATGTAGGTCTAAGAACCGGGGAAATGGGAGGGGGAGAGGGCAACAGGGCCGCACACAGCTCTCTCCCACTTGGGACGTGAGGCAGCCCAGCTATGCAAACCCCAAATGGGGCGAAGCACTCCCAAACCCTTTTCCCCCATGAGAAGCTACCAACTTTATGGCACAACCAGCGACCCAGCTATATCTGTCTCTGTCCCAGGAACAGCAAGGACCACCCCTTGGGGACCAGACCCCTGGGTGGCCTTGGCAGTGAAGTGTGACAACCCACCAGTAATATGGGGGATCTGTACCCATTATGATGTTTTAGATGACATTACCATCAGTGTCCCCTTTCTGATTGATACCGGAGCAGACGTTACTGTTGTTTCTGAGACAAATTGGCCCCCAACACTGGAAATTAGAAGACGCACCCATGGTACATGGGGTCGGGGGATTGAGCTGAGCTTGCAAGAGTGCCCAATTAATAGCAATTACACTCCACACTGAAAAAGGACCAGAAATAACCATTACCCTTATTCCATATGTCATGTCAGGAGTCCCACACTTGCTGGGGAGAGACACGTTAGCCCTTTTAAAAGCCAGGGTGACAAATTTACCATAAGGGCCACTGCAGCACACCCACCCCCACCGATCAAGCTGACGTGGAAGTCGTCTGACCCAGTGTGGGTCGAGCAGTGGCCCCTGTCAAAGCCTCGAATAGATGCTCTTCTTAAGCTAGTCGATCGTGAATTGCAGAAAGGTCATGTAGAGCCCTCTGCTAGCCCGTGGAACACCCCAGTTTTTGTAATACCCAAATGGAGCAGCGAGAGGTTTCGCCTTCTTCATGATCTGCGTGAAGTAAATAAGAAAATTCAACCAATGGGCCCCGTGCAAACCTCGCTGCCCATGAGCTCAATGATACCAAAAGGGCAGCCTTGTGCAGTGCTTGACATTAAAGACTGTTTCTTTTCCATACCCCTGCATGATGAAGACAAAGAGCGGTTTGCCTTTTCCATCGTCTTCCCGAACAGCCAGCGTCCTAACCTGCGCTTCCAGTGGAAGGTACTGCCGCAAGGAATGGTCAACTCGCCCACCATCTGTCAGATCACGGTGGACCGAGCACTGGAGCCAGTCCGTCGCAGCAACCCAACCGTGACCATTGTCCAATACATGGATGACATCCTGATTGCCGCACCATCAGCGAGTCAGGTAGACCGAGCAGTATCAACAGTCTCAGAGACCTTAAAAACAAATGGCTTTGAAATTGCAAGCGCAAAAATAAAAAAAGGACCATGTGTAACCTTTTTAGGAGTGGAGATTTCAAGCTCCTACATAACCCCTCCTCAGATAAAAATCCGCCGAGACATTGAGACGCTCCATGACATGCAGCAGTTAGTAGGATCTCTACAGTGGCTCCGCAACATCATCCTGATTCCTCCCGAGGTCATGGACCCCTTGAATGACCTTTTGAAAGGAAAAAACTCATGGGAGCAAAAAACACTGACACCAGAAGCAACACGCTCGCTTGATTTTATCGAACAGCAAATGTCAAGAAGCACACTCACCAGATGGGATGCAAGTGCATCAATTGATTTATACGTCCACTTTACGAAAAAAGGAGGAGTAGGAGCGCTGGCCCAAGGGCCACCCGACAAAGCTCAACCGATACTGTGGGTAGTCTCAGGAAAACCGTCACGTGCATTTTCCCCGGGAGTTGAGTGTCTTGGCAACCTCATCATGAAAGGCAGAAAACTCGCCCTGAAGCACTTAGGTGCTGAACCCACCAAGATATATCTGCCCTTCCGCAAGCAGCTTTCTGCGCAATCGACAACAGTATCAGAGCATCTGGCCATGGCCCTTGCTGGTTTTGGAGGAGAGATTCACTATGCAGCAAAACCCCCTTGGACTCAGTTGCTTGCAATTGTCGACATTGATCTCCCGCCAAAAATTGTCGACCGACCACAGCCAGGACCGACGATCTTCACAGACGCATCTTCGCTAACCTCAACTGCAGCAGCAGTGTGGCAGTCAGGAGAACAGTGGCAATGCATCAAAACAACTGACCCCACACTCTCAGTTCAACAACTCGAAGCAGCCGCCGTTGTACTGGCGTGTGGACTGTTCCCTGAAGAGCACCTCAACATCGTAACTGATTCTATATTCGTGGCCAGGCTCTGCCTAGCCATGTCAGGGCCCGGCGTGGCAGTGTCCACAGTGGCCATGATGCTTGAAGAAGCACTCTTTTCGCGAAAAGGCACCATATCTGTCATCCACGTTAATAGCCACAATCCAGTTAAAGGATTCTTTCAAATTGGCAACGACAAGGCAGATGCCGCTGCAAAAGGACTGTGGACGCTGAGAGATGCCCGTCAGCTACACGAGTCTCTTCACATCGGAGCTAAAGCACTAGCGAAAAAATGTGGGATTTCAACCGCCGACGCGAAACACGTCGTGGCCGCATGCCCTCACTGCCAAAAATCACCACTGTGGTCCAGCGGAGTCAACCCCAGAGGCCTCAAAGCCTCAGAAATATGGCAAACAGACTTTACCCTGTGTCAGTTGCTAAAACCCCGAGCATGGCTTGCAGTGACTGTAGATACATATAGTGGAGTGATTGTAGCCACACAACACCCAAAAACTGACTCCAAGGCAACCATTCAGCACTGGCTGACAGCCATGGCGTGGCTGGGCATTCCGAAGCAAATTAAAACAGACAATGGCCCAAATTTTGTCTCAAAATCAACTCAAGCATTTGTCGCTAAATGGGGAATCACTTTAGTACACGGCATTCCGTACAATAGCACCGGGCAGGCCATCGTTGAGCGAGCAAATCAAACCCTGAAAGCCAAATTAGAAGTACTAGCAAAACCAGAAGGCTTTACAAGTTCCATTCCCTCAGGAGACCAGGCACGTATACTAGCAACCGCTCTGTTAGCACTGAATCAGTTCTCCAGGGGAGATGAGAAAACCAGCCCGGCCCAGAAACACTGGGCCACCCGAGCACTAGAGGAAGGCCCGCACGTCGTAGTTAAAAATGAACTAGGAGAGTGGGAACAGGGCTGGAGACTAGTGCTCGTGGGGCGAGGATATGCAGCTGTTAAAAAAGACAGTAAAGTAAAATGGTGCCCACTTAAGTCAATCAAACCAGACCTTCAGAATAGAACTAATGAAAATTGTGAGGTCTCATTTGCAGGATTGGATCATTGGACGCCGCCGTGATGCGTACACTCCGGTACCAGAAAAGAATGATGAACCTCCAAGTAACCCAGCAACACCCAAAGATCCCGCACTGGTGAGATCCAAGCAACCACGGTGTCTTTGCGTGATTTTATTTTTGGGTCTTGTAGGCAGAGGGCAAGCAAATGTAGTGTATTACCCTCACCAACCATTCAGATGGGTCCTGCGCCATCTTTCAAGTGATGAGGCAATCAAAGAAACCATTACAGTAGACAGCCCATCCTTTGAGTTTAAGCTAACAGATATATTTCCCTCACAGCTAGGATTCCCTAAAATTGGAGATTCTTCACTGTACCAAACTTATTGGTGCCCTGCCTCCAACCCAGGTAAAAGCTACTGTAGCCATCCAAAGTACGGGTACTGTGGGTACTGGGGATGCGAAACTATCATGACGAGTGATAGATGGCAACCGCAGCAACCCGACAAGTTCCTACAAGTCAGGTACGCTCCCCACGGCTGTCGCGAACCTAAGTTCGGGATGGACAGATTGATAGACATACCCCAAAACGGCAGACGACACACCTGTGAGAACTATGCAATGACAATTTTGCAGCCAACCCATGTGAGTTGGGCCACAGGAAAGGTATGGTCAGTGTTTGTTCGCGCCTTTCGTAACTTCTGGGTGAATGTGCAAATTATCAGACTCCCACCTTCAGTGCCCCAGTCATTCAAACCCTATCAGAATCTTGCAGCACGCAGACAAAAGAGGGCAGCCACATCTGGCACCTCCTCCTCATCCCGTCCTTTAGCTATCTACCAAAAACCTAAGTCAGATCCTTACAATTTGTTTCTTAGTGTGTTAAATGCTACCTTTTTGTCGTTGAACCAATCCAATCCGAACTTTACAAAATCATGCTGGTTATGTTATAATGCAGAACCTCCTTTTTATGAGGGTGTCGCCCTTGATGTTCCTTTTGAATACTCTGCAGCAAACAATCCACACAACTGTAAGTGGGACACACCCCGGAGAGAAATTACCCTGAGTCAAGTCACAGGCCGAGGCAAATGCTTTGGCAGTGTAGCCGTAGCAAAGCAGATGGGAAATATCTGTACTGAGTTCATCCAACCTAGTCAAAAGACTGACAAGTGGGCAGTCCCGTTCGTACCAGGAATGTGGGTCTGTCAACAAATCGGAATAACCCCCTGTGTGTACCTTAGCAAATTCAATAACCTTGCTGACTTTTGTGTCCAAGTTCTGATTGTTCCTAGAGTCCTGTATCACCAAGAAGAAGAAATGTATCGCTTTTTAGAAGAAACCATCCTGCTCCGCAAAAGAGAAGTAATGACAGGTATAACCATTGCAATGCTCCTTGGCCTAGGAGCCACTGGCACAGCCACAGGTGTTTCAGCTCTCATGACCCAACATCAAAGACTTTCTCAGCTGCAAATGACAATTGACGAGGACTTGTGAAGAATTGAAAAATCCATCTCCTCTCTGGAAAGATCTATCTCCTCGCTTTCGGAAGTCGTCCTGCAAAACAGGCGAGGACTGGACCTCTTGCTCATGCAGCAAGGAGGCCTGTGTGCCACCTTGAGAGAAGAATGCTGTTTTTATGCAGACCACACCGGAGTCGTGTGAGACTCCATGGCCGAACGGAGGGAAAGAGTGGCCCAGAGAAAGAGAGAGAGAGAGGCCCGACAAGGATGGTTCGAGTCATGGTTCAATCAGTCCCCATGGCTGGCCACCCTTGTTCCCACCCTAATAGGCCCTCTCACCATGATACTCCTGACATTGATTTTTGGGCCTTGCATTTTGAACAAGTTAGTATCGTTTGTTAGAAGACGTTTAGACAAAGTCGACATCCTATTTGTCGAACGCATGCAATTATCGTGAAGTGTGTTTGTTACTAACATTTTATATTATTTTTGTATCCTATTATACTAACTTTAACAGCTTTTGTATTTTTATGACATTTATACTTTTATAACATTTATACTTTTATAACATTTATACTTTTATACTTTTATACTTTTATACTTTTTTATTTAGTCATGAGGGGGGCGGGAATGTGGGAGATTAGGGACAGGCGGTCGGAAGATATCGCGTTGTACGGGCAGACAGAACCCCTCCCTCAACTCTTAGTTGGTTAGTGTCCTTGATAAGATAAGCAATACCTAACCTGTAACGTAAGCAGACGGATGTGATGTAGCAAACAGAGGTTTTATAACCCCATGTAACCAGTTAATAAACGCCATTAGCCGTCCACCACACTGGTGTCTGTGAGCTGATGGACCGAGCAGCCTGGGTGTGGCTGCCGTGTTGTTCCTGAACCAGGTCGCTACGCCTCAGCGGAGGTAACACCCAGGCACACTCAACCAAAGGTTTTAACAAGGTCTTGCCAAAAATCCTAGGGATTTCAGCTGGGACACTAGACAAATCTCTCTGTGAAAAAAAAAAAAAGGGGGGGGGGGGTGTAGCCCTGCTCCCACACTGTCTCTCTACTCGTCTGTGGTTAGGGATTACAGCACTAAACTTTAAAATGTTACCTGCAAACCTCACAAACAAAAATGTCTCTTCTTAACTTCAACACATACTCGCCAAAAGCTTTCCAGGGTTTTACAGGGAGCCAAAAGGCATAGCCTGAGGCTACAAAGCCTGGATTCCCCTCCGGTTACCAGGGAAACAAATCACCCTTAATGATTATGCCACTCAGTCCCTTTAACCCATACAGGCTAATAGCACACTCTAAATCACTCAAATCAAATCACTTACAACACAAATTCTCACAAAACACAACACACATGGTGCACCAATAATTCTTCCACAGCCTAGACACTCAAATCCACAAAACAGAAATCTGTGCACACTACACACACACCTGGCCCGTGCAGAGCCACAATCAGGATTTTCTGCAACCTGTTACCAAACCAAACCAAGCCAAACCAGGCTCTGCAGAGCTGTCACAACTTAGGCAAGCGTTGTGCACAAGAGGTCTCTCAGTGTCTTACCAACCGCCTATACCAAAAAGGTACCTATTTTCAAGTATAAACATACCTTTTGCCCATAATTCCAGCAGGTTCTGGTCTTTCCCCGGGTGGTCAGCGGGACCGCAGGAGCCCTCTTCCCAGAAAATTCCAGGTGGGTGCCCAGAGGGGTCCTGGACCCCACTGCCCCCACAGCCAGAGAGAGCAGCCTCCTGCTTGGCTGGCCAAAATGACTTATTAAAGAAAATATGTGTATTGATCTAGTATTGATACCCAACTGAGACGGACAAAAACTCTCTAACAGTTTAAAGTTAGAAAGTGTATGTATATTACGGCGCCGGACAGTGTGCGGGATAGCTCCCAAATCCACACCGCAATTTACAGGTGATTACAGAGTCCTTTTATTTACAAAAGTGTTGAATACCCAAAACACAAATGCATATTCAAAACCCTGGTACATCCCATTCCCCACTTCGTATGGTAATTAGCTGAAAAGCTATTAAGCATGTGTCGTTTGTTCTTTGAAATGGGTCAGTGGTCCTTTTCATGGGGAGGGGTCCCCAAAATGAGGAAGTAAAGAAGTCTTCCTCATTCTGACCTTTCTCCTTTTCAATGCAAATGTGATAAATGAACCCTTGGTAGGACTCCTTTTTCCTGTCTTCATGACCCATGTTCAATGGGTTTCTGGGAAGAGGAGGCCTACAATTGTCTTTTGTTCCTAAAAGCTATTCATCAGTTTCTATATTCTTCATTATAAACACAGCTAACCAAGCAAAGTTGACAAGTAATCAGTTATTCTAATATGGAAAATTGATCCCAAACGCATTTTCTCTTAGTTAATTACTAACTTTTAATTTCAGCAAAGCCTACCTATCTACTTTAGTTAATTTCAGCAAAGCTTATCTCTAACTAAAATCTTAACCCCTGTAAAATCCTTAATTCTCTAAAGTTTATGTCTCAGAGGGAGCATGGGTCATGGAAGAGATAAAGAACACTGCCCCATTTGGTTTTAACAGCTGGCCCATTAAGACAAGTTCGCCTTCAGAGATATGAGGGATTGCTGATGGAAGAGACAACCTGCCCTCCAGGTTTTAACAGGTGGTAATAGAATACTTTTTTTTTTGTTAAATCTTGCATTGCAAGAGCAATCTCCAGGCTCCTTGCCCAGGCTCTCTCCAGAACACGCCCAGGCCAATGCTCAGCAGAGAAAAGCCCCGTGAGCAGACCCAGGGTGGCCGTGGGCAGGCTGGGGGCAAACAGCATGGCTGGGGCTCTGCAAGGTGCCTGGGGGAGACGGGAAGGAGCAGCAGAGCAGGGGCTGATCCATCCCCACTGCACTGGACACCCCAGGGTAGCGTCCCAGAGCGTCCTCATGCACCTGCCAACAACATCCCCCCTCTGCAGCCCTGGCCTCTCCCCCAGCTCACACAGGTGCCACATCCTTGCAGGCACAGACACGGCAGCACTGGCTCAGGAGCCCCTGTTTGCACTGCCCAGAGCAGGCGTGTGTGGTGGTGCAGAACTGTTTTATTAGATTTTTGTAAGAAGTTTATGTTATGGTTCTTTTCACTGTATCCCCAATTCTGTATCCCTTTTGTGTTGTCTGTATATTAAGGTATTTTGTGTCAATCATCCCATACCTCACATTACATGTAACATCCCCTCTGCCCCAACCCCCCTCTCTGGGGCAGCTTGCCTATCACTCCCGGGGTCCCTCCCAGATTGTGAAATCTCCGTGAGAGAGCTTCAGGTGATAGGCAGCCTGGGGGGAATTCCTTTGGCTCTGGATTTTAGTGGTCTGAAGCTTGGGGGTGGGCACACCTTGTTACCCCCTGAAACCCCTGATTTGTGGTCTTTTTTGTATCCTCCCTGGGACCCTCCCCCGCTTATAGGGGGTAGGAGGGAGGAGGAAGCTCTCTCAGCCGCTGGGTTCTCAGCCGCGGGGCTCTCAGCCGCTGGGTTCTCAGCCTGGAAGCTCCGAGCCGCTCGCCTCGGAGCTTGGAGATCTCTGCTAATAAACATCCTTTAACCTGCTAAGCTGAGAGCCAGCCTTTTCTCTTCTGCTGCTGTTGACTGTCACCTTTGGGTCCAGCTGCCAAGCCAAGAAGCCAAAACGAACTGGAAACTTTGTGTCTGTGTTGACCCGAGCTAGCTGGGGGTCAGCTCCCACCCGGAGCGGGGACGCAACCGGACATAGGCGTGAGCACCCCCATGGTGTTGGTGTGGGGAGATGAACCTGAGGGAGCACAAATGCCATCATCAGCCCCTGGGGCCAGGAAGGGCTGGGGGACAGCAGGGAAACCACTCAGGTTTGTGGTGGCCTCTGAAGTCATCCAGAAAGTTTGTTCCCATGAGCTGTGAGTTTCCTGTGCCACTGCAGACGTTGTTGTTCAGAGCCAGAGCTGCCTCGCAGCCACCCCAAACTGCCCTCAGCATTTCCATTGCTTCACCTTGCCTTTCTTTACTTTTCCTGGTACAAATTCCTTCCTCTTGTCTGTCCTTGTCTCCTCCCGGGCAAACAGCCCATCCCTGGTTGCCTGATCTTCCATGGCCCCACTCCCCATTTCAGTTCCTGACTTGGCACCATGGGAACATTCCTTGGGGAGGAGAATCATCCTCCAAGTGCTTCAGGAATTGTCTGCAGGCTCCTACAGTGCCTTGTGCTGCTCCCTTGCCAGAGGTGCCACAGGCCAGGGGGGCACATCTGGGCTGCTGTGTCTGGCTGTGGGGCTCCCTGTTCTGGGCAAGGAGGAGGAGCTGCAGAGGCTCTGCAGGACTGACAGGATGGGCTTTGGGGCTGTGAGGAGAAGCTGAGGCACCTGGGCTGCTGGACCTTCTGGAGAGGAGGCCCAGGGCTCATCCTGCAACTGCTGCAAGGGTGGTTGTAGAGAATCACAGAATCAGCCAGGTTGGAAAAGACCTTGGACATCACCAAGTCCAACCTGCACCCTGACACTGCCTTGTCCCCCTTGAGCCTCCTCTTCTCCAGGATAAACAACCCCAGCTCCCTCAGCCGCTCCTCACAGGACTTGTGTTCCAGACCCCTCACCAGCCTTGTTGCCCTTCTCTGGACACGCTCCAGCCCGTCCATGTCTTTCTTAAACTGGGGAGCCCAGAACTGGACACAGCACTCGAGGTGCTGCCCAGCCAGTGCTGAGCACAGGGGAAGAATCACTGCCCTGCTCCTGCTGGCCACACTGCTCCTGATCCATAGGAGTGCCAGGGGTTGGACGATGGAAATAGTGCAAAGGAATGAGGACAAACTCTGATTTATCATCAGCCATGAAGGGTCTTGATTTTCATATATATTTAGATTGCATTTAATGTGCTGAGGATCAATATCAATTGGACATTACTGATATCAATCTATAAATATACACTAAATGAAGATGATTTATTCTAATTGAAATCGTATCAATATTTTAGAAATTGTTTAGAAAATATTTGTGATAAAGTAGTGAAGGAAAAAGTAGATGTGATTAGTTTTAGAAAGCAGATGGGCCCCTTGGCAGATGCTACATGAGAAAAATAAGATACAGGATGCAGTTTGAGATAAGCAAGAGTTTCAAAGCTGGATTGGCCAAAGCTGGGACTACTCCAAGGTAGGGAGATGGGCCCTTTGCAGATGTTATGGGATACAGGATGTCTTAAGACAGAACTGGCCTTGAGATGGACAAAGTTGGGACTATTCCAAGGCAGGGAGTTTGGGTGGTGGTTTGATCCATGAAATAATTACTTTTTCGAACATAATGCTTAGTTATGTATAACACAAACCTCAGAGCACACAAACAACCAGTAAGGTTATTCATAGGACATGAGGAAGATGATGAGCCTTCATCTGAAGAAGACCACCAAAAACCCAAGAAGACCCACTAACAACAAATGTAGCATGTGCTGTGTAGTATAGTGATGTAGATTTTCAGAATTGGAAATAGAATGAGATTCATGGGAAATATTAATGAATATGTATTAACATCCAGTATATAAGTTTAAGTTGGATTACTTTGTTTTGTACGTGAGGTAGGGTGAGAAACCCCCCTCCGTACCCCAGCTGGTTTTGCTTATGCTTTATTCAAACATTACTTATCGTTAATTAATCACTGCCAAATTTTTTTTGTATATGCTTGATTATAAAATGCCACTTAAAAAAAATTGCATTGCTGCTAAATTCAACTTTGTTGCTTATTAAATTAGACATAGAGAGCTTCATTTATAACAATTTCGTGCCAAAACTTGGGAACTCCAGCCTGGGGAAGGACGGCTAGTCTCGGGAAGGAGCTCCCCACCAGCTCTTTTAAGGTGGTCCCGAGGTTAGACCAGGCTCCCTTGGAGAAGGAGTTCCAATTACGATAATGCATAAGCAAAAGAAGCTACCCACAGGAGGCAGGCACAAAAGCTCCCATTGGAGTGCCAGCTAAAGGAAAAGGTGCCTGTAAAACATCTTGTGCACAAGAACCATGTGGGAAAATGGACTGTGTAAGTACCACGGGGTTGGGCATGTGGGCGGCTGTATGTTTGTGTGTGTGTAGAATATCTAAAATGGGGGCTGGTAGCCCGGACCCCTGAAGCAAGTACGAACCACCCAGTACCGTGTTTTCAGCTCTCTGTGAGGAGACCTGCCAGGAAAGGAGGGAAGTGAAAAGAGAGAATGAGTGAGGTTCCCTGGGAGGTACTGGCAGGGACAGTCCTGGCCTGAGAACCCAGGGGAAGGTCCCTGAGGAGAAGGGAGCGATCTGATCACTGGGCAAGGTGAATAAGGAGGGGAGCAATTGAGTCAAGTTCCATTTTGTTTGAGAAGAAAATAGTTGGTAACTTTAGTACAAGACTAGGAGGGATTGTGAGGGGAAGTGGCTAGAAGGATATAGTCAGGGAAGAAAGATTGGGAGAAAGATTGGAATTAAGAGTGAGACAAACAGTTGGTAAAAGACAAGATAGTGAAACAGAATAATAAGTGAGAGGATTGAACCACAAAATGAGTGAGGGAGACCAAAATTCTCTTGGTACCGGGCATTTCTTGATTTGTTGCAGCCAAAAATGAGTCTGAGAAAGAGTAAATCCTTAGACCCAGGAGCTGCGAATTATGAAGAAAATTCACAAGAACCTGGTATACCTGGGAACTGTGAGGGGGTTCTCAGAAGGGGAGCATCCCTCAGGACAGTCCACGGGGGATGATGTTAAAATACTGGGATGCATGGGAATCCCAAAGAGGAAAAAGCAAGCAGAAAATGATTAACTATTGTATGTTTGAACGGACAAAGGAAATTATCTGGAAAGATAATTAATATGGGCCAAAGTGTGGATTGTTTGAAGATTGGATTTGCCAGGCTTTGAATTTGTATGTGAATTCAAACAAACCTTTCAATCAGGAAGGAAGCAAATATGCTGATCTGTGGCTTCCCAGGGGAGAGGGAACTTGTCGCTTGAAGGCAGGGAAGCAAGGGTTTTCCATTCTATCCTTTACAAACTAGAGGGCAAGCAGACAAAAAAGACAGACACGAGCCCTAGGATCCATTAGATCACCTCCCACCCCCTTATAGGCAACCTAATCAGCCCATTCAACCCCAAGCCCCTGAGGGTCCTCCTGTACATGCAAATGCACCCCCTATTCAGGAGGAGCCAGTAGCACATAGAACTAGAGGGGAGGGGATGTGGAGAAGTGATGATGGGGATGGGGAAGCAAAAATGGAAGATGGACTATACCCGCTTAGAAAAGTTCCAATGGCAAACCCAGAACAGGGACCTATTGGTGATGTGAGTGTTCCCCTAACACAGGGGATGTTAGGGAGTTTAAGAAGGAGATGGGCAGGCTGCTAGAGGACCCTATTGGCGTGGCAGAGAGATTAGATCAGTTCTTGGGGCTGAATATATACACCTGGGTGGAACTGCAGTCTAGGAATCTTGTTTACCATGGAAGAAAGAGACATGATTAGACATTCAGGAATGAGGGTTTGGGATAGAGAATGTCAGGGGCCAGACCAGGGGGATCAGAAATGGCCTATGCAAGATCCAGGTTGGAATAATCAGAATGAAAGACACAGGCAGAATATGAGTGATCTCCGGTGGATGATTATCCGAGGAATCCGGGAAGCAGTGCCTAAGGGGCAGAATATAAGGAAAGCTCTAAGTGAGCACCAAGGGAAGGATGAAGCCCTGGCAGACTGGTTAGAAAGACTAAGAAAAGCCTTGCAGTTATATTCAGGTGTAGACCCCGATACTGCAGCAGGACAGGTCCTTTTGAAAACACAATTTGTAGCTACGTCCTGGGGGCACATCAGGAAGAAGCTGGAAAAAGTAGAAAATTGGCAGGAATAGGGGGCTTCAGGAATTGTTAAGAGAAGCACAGAAAGTGCTTGTGAGAAGAGATGAGGAGAGGCAAAAGACAAAACCACAAATTTTAATGGCAGCAGTCAAGGAAACACAGACAACCATGAATACAGAGAAGTGCTCAGGAAAGAACAAACAACAGAAAAAGGCAGGTCCCACCTCTGGGGATACGAGACCCACTTGTTTTCTCCTGTCACCAGAAAGGACACTTACAAACTTCTTGTCCTACCTCCAGGGGTACAGGACCCACTTGTTTTTATTGCCACAAAAAGGGACATCTCCAAAAATTCTGTAGAAAGAGGCAGCAAGATGAGAAAATGTTTCAAGAAGGGTTAGGGGGGTCAGCAGCTCTGTTTAATGGGGACTGAACACCTAGAAGAGCCCTTGATAAAACTGAAAATAGGTCCTCAAAATGAAGAAATCACATTTTTGGTGGACACAGAAGCTACTAGGTCCACCTCAAGAAAACTACCACAAGGATGTGAAGTAAGTCGTGAAAGCCTCTCAGTAATTGGGGTTAAAGGAGAAGTTTTTCAGGTTCCTGTAATCAAAAATGTGCAGTTTGAATTGGATAAAAAATTTGGACTGAATGATTTGGTATTAATAGCAGAGGCTGATAATAATTTATTAGGAAGGGACTTAATAGTAGCCTTGGGGATTAAAATAACACCCTGTGAAGGAAAACTTAAAATCTGTTCTCTAACTGAAGAAGATAATTTCAAGATTAGCGACACTGTGTGGTATACTGGTCAAGTAGGAAAATTAAACATTCAGCCCATTAGCATTGAAATACAGAACCCAGAAATCCCCATTCAAGTAAAACAATATCCGATATCAGTGGAAGGTCGGAAGGGATTGAAACCAGTAGTTGAGAATTCAGTACATCAGGGGGTGTTGGAGTCCTGTGTGTCACCACAGAATACCCCCATCCTGCCGGTAAAGAAGCCTGATGGTAGCTACCGACTAGTCCAGGATCTCAGAGCGGTAAATCAAAGAACCATTACCCGCTTTCCAGGAGTAGCTAAGCCAGATACCTCCTAATTACATTTGGTACAGTGTCGTGGATTTAAAGGATGCCTTTTGAACTTGGCCTCTGGATGAGGGCAGTAGGGATTGCCTTTGAGTAGGAGGACCCAGATACAGGTAGGAGAGAACAATTAAGGTGAACGGTGCTACCGCAAGGTTTTACAGAGGCACCGAATCTTTTTGGGAGGGTGTTAGAAAATCTTTGGAAGTCCTCTGGGTTACACAAAGGAATTAAGCTGCTACACTATGTAGATGATTTGTTAGTAGCAAGAGAAACTGAAGAGGAAACTAGAAATGATACTATTAAGCTTCTAAATTTTCTGGGAGAAAACGGGGTGAAGATATCAAAGTCAAAATTGCAGTTTGTAGAGTCAGAAGTGGGGTATTTAGGTCATTGGATTAGTAAGCAAAAGAAAAACTAGACCCTGAAAGGGTTCCAGTAATATAGAACATGGGACCCCCAAAGTCTAAAAGAGAAATAAAGCAGTTTTGAGTCTTTTGGGTTATTGTAGGCAGCAGATAGAAGGGTTTACTAGAAAAGTAAAATTTCTATATGAGAAATTAACTACCAATCACGTGAAATTTCCTGAAAGGGATCAGGAAAATTTTGAGCAAATTAAAGAAGCCTACTGCAAGCTCCTGTACTGAGTCTTCCCAATTTAGACAAGCCTTTTCATGTATTTGTTAATATAGTTGATAAAACGGCTTATGAACTATTGACTCAAGGTTGGGCAGGAAGCCGAGAGCCAGTAGGATATTATTCCAAATTATTGAATCCAATTAGTAAGAGTTGGCCAACGTGCCTGCAAGCTCTGGTAGTCACTGCTGTGTTAGTAGAAGAAGCCTGAAAAGTAACCTTTGGGGCACCACTGGAAGTGTACAACCTCCCCCCCAATATTAGAGGAATCCTTGCTAAAAAGGCTGAAAAATGGTTAACTGTTAGCAGAATATTAAAATATGAGGCTATCTTGATAGCCTCCCCTGGATTAGCGATGAGTGACAAATATACAAAGCCCCACTCCGTTCCTTTACATGGACCCAGGGGAAGAATTAATACATGATTGCACAGAGGTCATAGAGTTACGAACAAAAGTATGCCCAGATTAAAAGAACAAGAATTAAAAACAGGAGAAAAATTATTAATCGATGGATCATCCCTAGTGGTAGATGGAAGAAGGAAATCTGGGTATGCCATGATTCATGGAGAAAAACTGGAAGTAAAAGAATCTGGTCCCCTTAGCCTGTCCTGGTCAGCACAAGCCTGTGAACTCTATGCATTATTCTGTGCATTGCTGTTATTAAAGGATCGAGAAGGGACCATATACACCGACTCAAAATATGCCTTTGTGGTAGTGCATACATTTAGAAACATTTGGAAAGAAAGGGAACTTATAAACACTCAAAGAAAAGGATTAGTGCACCAAGGATTGATAATTCAAATTCTTAAAGCTTTGAGAAGTCCAAAAAAGATAGCAGTGGTTCATGTGAAAGGCCACCAGAGAGGGAGAGAGACATTAAAACAAGAAGAAACAATTTAGCTGATGATAAAGCTAAGGAAGCTTCCCTAAAGGAAAACAGCAATGTAATTATGACTTTTCAGGAAGCAGGAACACAAAATCAAACACCATACTTTTCTTTAGCAGAAGTAGAAGCCATGAAAAACCTAGGAGCAACTCTAAAAGAGGGACAATGGATTCTCCCTGACAAAACCACAATTTGAATGGCAGAAAAAGGCTAGACTCATGCTTCAAGGATAAAAGGACCTATACCCAATAAAGATTGGAAAATTATTTCAACACCAGGAGACCTGAAAGTAAAATGAAAAATGACTTAAATTTGATTAAACCTTTTTATTGAGGTTCAAAATACAATTTAAAATAAAACTGTAATTAATCCACAACATAGCTGAAGAGAGTATTTGGTGCCCAGAGGCTATAGCTCATATGGAAAATTGTTTTCGGCTGTGGATTTCACATAATGCTGCAATACATTTGGTGTGCCACCCACATATTGAAAGAATAACCCAGCCCCAGGATATTCAAGATATC
>NW_026690415.1:0-30374 GCF_015227805.2 Hirundo rustica | reverse complement strand
CTGCTAGTGTCCACCACACTTCCGTCTGAGCAAGGCACTCTGGGAGATGCCTGATTTCCATAATGGGTGGTGTTAGGCGAGGAATGGATGAGAGGTGGGTTGTGGCTCTGGGTTGACAGGCAGGCAGGGAGGAGCTGGTAAACAGTAGGTGGTGTCGATGTTGTGACTGACAGGTGTGGAGCAACGGGCGAGGCGCCGGTGGCTTGATGGGTCGGTAGAATAAGAAGTGAGCAGCGGAGGCTTAACTTGGAATAAGGTAAGGGTTTTGGGGTCCAGGGAACTGGGAAGGAACTGGGGGGTACAACATTTTGTAAAGAACTGCGGTTCGGGGTACTGATAACATTGATACATAGAACTGGTAACCTATAGCAATAACAAATAACACAGATAGCTGATAACTAACAACAGGTAACATGGATGGTTGATAACTTATAAAAATTGCACCTTGAAATTTTTATTCCTCTCACTGTGTTCCCTGCCTCCCCCACCACAGCAAAATTCACCCGGTAAAGCGTGGCCAACATCTTGTAAGCTGGGAAAGCCCTACCAGCCACTGCCACCGCTCCTACAACAGCCCCAACTCCCGTCTGCTGCGGGCCCTCGTACGCTGATACTGTACTAGAGAAAAACCTAACTACACGTGATACGGAGGATGTTTATGAATATAAAAATACAAGATTTTAGAAGCAGCTTTTGGTGATTTTGTAGAAATAGAGAAACAGCTTGTACTGAGAACGCATAGAAGATTCGCTATTAAGCCTGGTTGTTAGGTAGTTACTGAGTAGAAGTCATACAGGCTAGAGGTATAATGTTGAAACTCAGCAAAGCAGGACCTAGGTATTTGTCACAAATAGACAAAGCAGAACTTTGTGGCTTGAATCCAGCAAAATCAAACTCCTAATTTTTGGCAAGAGCAAAGTGACCTGAAAAAGAGCCAAACCTCCACTGTGCCTGCCCAGAAGCGAAGATCAACCTGAGGAAGACATTGACCTTCCTCCCAAGAGCCCAGCTCAGGAGCACCAGGAGCTGTGACAGCTAATTAGAATACAAAGCGAGAGAAGGCGGGGAATGGGCAGGTGGGGAGGTGTGGGTTTGTGGGATCAATGTGTATTTCAACCTGGACCTTGCTCTGACCAGGTACGCACGGTTTGGAGGAGACATCCCCCCGTGTGTCCCAGCTGGACAGAAAACATACCTGCTGTACAATTTCTAATTGTAAAGTCCTTATTCTACGCTTCCCACAAGTAACCCCATCCTGAGGGGGCCCCGAGCAGCGCCGCGCCCCCCACACCGGGACCGGAGAGCAGAGCATGGGCAGGATGGCCGCGGGGAGCGGCGGGCGTCCCTCCCAGCCACGCCTGCCACAGCCCACTGCCCCTGGGAATGCAGATGATCCACAGTCAGAAAAAACCCAGAAAGGACTCACCACAAAATTATGCTTTCAACAATCGGACACAACAAATAGTCACCATTAAAACAAATATCTGTTCTAATACTGTTTTTAGATACTCTCAACAGTTTAGTCCTAACTACAGTTCACTCTCTTCAGGTGTGCATTGAAGTTACAATATAATCCTATGTGATATTCAAAATTTGGTTTAATTTGAATTTTTTTTTCTGCATAAAACTCGTCATCATTTACATGCTGTTTTTACCCTCCAAAGAAAAAGGCAAGCATCAAGATATTTATTTTTCTCTTCCAAAAATCCTACCATTTCAGTTATAGCATTTCAACAGAGCATTTTCATGCTAAAAATTACTAACAGCCACCTTTCAGATGTCACTCATGCCAACTCCTCTTAAAATCAACAGCAAATTTCTAAAATGAAAAGCAAGACACTTGGACTAACAGATTTGGCTAACAGGAGTTAAACCTTCTTTCCTCTCAGATAAACATGAAAAGCCTCATCCAGAAGAGGCTCTTCAAGCCCTCACTATGACAAAGAGGCCCTTCAGCAGCAGCAGACCCTGAGTGATGGTAAAACATATAGGCAGTTTAAAGTTTCACCTGATTCCTTTTGCTCCAAAACACACATTTTGTTCCTGTTCTAGTTGTTCAACAAAGAAAGGTGAAAAGGTGTGTTGTGGGTGTACACCCCCCTCAAGAGTCCTGGCTGCTCTCATGTTCTTCTGTTTTTCTAAGTAAAAGATTGTCAGTAGGAA
This sequence comes from Hirundo rustica, assembly GCF_015227805.2. Classification (NCBI taxonomy): domain Eukaryota; kingdom Metazoa; phylum Chordata; class Aves; order Passeriformes; family Hirundinidae; genus Hirundo; species Hirundo rustica. The sequence continues at coordinate 28,211 of NW_026690415.1, read as the reverse complement.
GACAATTTACCCACCACCTTATTTAAACTCCAGGATCCAAACCTCTGAGGGACATTTGGAGGCAGAAAGATGTGTGTTTTGATTGAAATGGTTTTAAGTCAAATTGTTTACTGTTTTCTAGTGTTAAGTTGGAACTTGTAACTTCTGAGCAATTAACCTGTGACATGCTAGCCTGGCAAATTGTGATATTGGTGGATTTCACCCAACACCTCCTAGACGTGGATGCTGCAGCTCCAACAATACACGAGACACATCACTGGCTAGGAAAGCTAAGTTTATCAAAGTGAGTAAAAAGCCTCATTCAGATTAAATTCATACTGTCTTTGTCGTCCTACCTGCAATGTGCCTGCAAGAAGGATGACGAAGAACACTTACTTTTTAAATTATAACTGAAAGAGTGATTTGTCGTAGCTCATCTATTAGCTAGACAAGATAAATCTGGTCCTAGCAGACCCAACTCGGCTGACCTGGCTTGTTCCAGAAGTCCCAAGGTGAATGGGAGAGCTCGTGCAGACACCTCAACCAGTCACAGGCAGTGCAGAGAGCAGACATATCGCTGGTCAAGGAGCTGGGCAGGGCTGAGACCCAGACCTACGAGTGTCTGGAACCGGCAGTTTTGAACCTCCTGTATAAGGGATTTCTGAACAATAAAATGTGCTGTTTGTCTCATGATCAAGAGGTCTTGAGTCATGGTTTCTGTCACCCTACCCAAAACCTCCTCACATTACAGTGGGATTCAGCCCTTTTGGGTTAAAATTGAGTTGTTTGCAGTGGGATTTGAGTGGTTTTGAGGTGACAGATTGATCCCTCCTGGCTTTTGGATTGCAAAGAGATGGAGAACACTGCATCAAATCCCCCAGGATGACACAAATCCTGCAGAATATGGCCCCAAATCCTAAATTCCCCCTCAAATACCTGTGTAATGGTGGGATCTAGACATCTTTGGACAATTTCTTTCTTTTCAACCCTGTTCTGGCTGGTTTTAAGGGATGAAGATGAATCAGAAGAAAATGAAGGCCAAACCAAAAGGATCAGCAGCCAGGTGTCTTCCCAACACGGATCACAGGGAGTGTGGGTCACCAGGGCACAACGAGGGTCCTCCAGTGGGGGATGCAGCTGGAGCAGCACACAAAGCTCTTCCTGCCCTGGGGGCACTCACAGGGCTTCCCTTAGAGGTGTCTCTCTTGGTGTTGGATCAAGGCTGAGCCCTGTGAGAAGCTCTTCCCACACTGGGGACACTCATAGGGCCTCTCCCTGCTGTGCATGTGCTGGTGCCTGACGAGGGTGGAGTTCTGCTTGAAGCCCTGCCCGCAGTCAGGGCAGTGGAAGGGCCTCTCTCTGTGAATCCGCTGGTGAAGGAGGGGACTGCTGCTGATCCAAAATCCCTTCCCACACAGAACATTTGTAGGGCTTCTCCCTGGTGTGGATCGTTCGGTGGACAATAAGGCTGGAGCTCTGGCTGAAGCTTTTGCCACATTCCCCACACTTGTACGACTTCTCCCCAGTGTGGATGTTCTGGTGCTGGGTCAGGTTGAAGCTGCTTCTGAAGCTCATCCCACATTCCCCACACTTGTAATGCTGTTCCCCAGTGTGGATCCTCTGGTGAGAGATCAGGTGGGCCCTCACCCTGAAGCTCATTCCACATTCCTCACACTCATGGGGCCTCTCCCCGGTGTGGATGCGTCGGTGCTGGTCGAGGTTGCAGCTGTGGTTGAAGCCCTTCCTGCAGTCGGGGTAGTGGAAGCGCCTCTCCTCTGTGTGTGTGCTGGTGCAGGAGGAGACTGGAGCTGGTCTGAAACCTTTTCCTGCACTTACCACACTCGTAAGGCCTCTCCCCAATGTGGGTCCTCTGGTGTTTTATCAGGCTGGAGCTCCTACTGAAGGTCTTCCCACATTCCCCACACTGGTAGGGCCTCTCCTCAGTGTGGATCCTCTGCTGATGCATCAGGTTGAAGCTCTTCTTGAAGCTCTCCCACATTCCCCGCACTTGTGGGGTCATTCCCCACACTTGTGGGGTCGTTCCCCAGTGTGAATCCTCTGGTGATGGATCAGGATGAACCTCTTGCTGAAGCTCTTTCAACACTCCAATTACTTGTGGGGCTTCTCCCCATCATGAAGCTGCTCATGGACCACCAGGTCTGAGCTCTGGCTCCATCTCTGTCTGCCCTCCTGGCACAGGGTGGGTCTTTCCTCCTCAGATCCTCGTGATCTGCTTTTGCAGTCTCCTCTCACCAGGGATCGCCCAGACTTTTCCTCCCCGTTGGATTCCTGCCCCGTGGAGCTGCTCAAAACGGCCTCTTCCACGAGGATCTGCCGTGGGAATTTGTCCTCCCTGGTCTCCATGCTCAGCTCCTTGTCTGGGGGAGGAAGGACAAGGAGAGGATGGGATTTGCCTCCGTGCCAGAGGGAAGGGGAAGGAGATCCCCTCAGTGCGTCCCCGGCAGGACGGCGTCGGCTGCGGGGTTGTCCTGGTCAGTTTCACGACTGGGTGTGGCTCTGGACGCTTCCCTTGGAGCGTCTCCAAGGCATGGAACGTTGGAGCTGCCCCCAGCTGTGGTGTCCCTGAGAGGGGAACCTTGGAGCTGCCAGCACGGTGATGTCCCCGAGAGGGGAACGCTGGGGCTGTGCCACTCCTGGCCCGGCCCCAAGAGCTCTGGCAGCACCTGGAGGAGACACCAAGGCTGAGCTGGGAGGGAGGCAGCAGGATCATGGAGTGCAGGCCCCTGCCCTGCACAGACAGGCCAAGAGTGGCAGCCTGGGCATCCCCGGGAGCGGTGTGCAAAGGCTCCTGGAGCTGCTGCAGCCTCGGAGCTGTGAGCATTGCAGTGGCTGCAGAGCTCTGGGGAAAGGCCCCGGCCCTGGCTTGGGGCTCAGCCGGTGGCCCAGGGAGCAAATGAACTTGCAGCTTGTGGCCCAGAGCAGGGAAGAGCAGGGGCAGTGCTGGCTGGGAGAGCCTCTGGGCAAGGGCCTGCAGCACCAGGACACAGGTGTACCTCAGTTCCTGCGTGTTTATTCATCTTAGTTATCTCTTTTCAAGATTTCCTTGAAGATTAATGGGGCTGGCTTCCATCCTTTCCCTGTGCTTCTTGTCACCCCATTCACTCTTTGCTTTTCATGTGCTTTCAAAATTTTCCCTTTTTCTTTTTGAGCTGGCATGTCTTCAGTTTCTATTCCTCTCCTTCTTATATTTAACTTTCCTGTATGATTTCAGCATTTGAATTGGAGTACTTTTGGAGAGTGTTGGTCCTTTTCACTGCCTTTCATTTCATCTCAGTCCATTTGGTGTCAATCCAGCCGGTTCCATATTTTCTCACTTGTTTTCATTTGCACTGTTTCTCATTATATCTCCTTTCCTGAGTGTTTGTCCTGGTTTGGGACAAATTTGGGAGAAAACCCCTGTATAGGATCCCTCCAAGGAAGGAAACCCACGTGGCCCCTCCCTCCAACCGGTCCGGAAAAAAAAACCCAAAACCCTCTTTGGAGAAAAGTAGAAAAAACTATTTTACTAAACAAATGAAGTGCATACAAGTATAAAGAATGAATAATATGAAACAATGAAACCTCTCCTTCTGAAGTGTGATGGCAAATTGACAAAGTCCTTGCCGTGGGTGTAGCTCGGCTCTCTCTCAGTGCCTCTCCTCAGTCCCAGTCCCTCCGGCGCTGCTGGAAAATGCCGAGGTCCAGGCCCCGGTGGGCCGCAGGTGCAGCCCCCAGTGCTCCCCTGGGTTTTCAGTCCAGAGCAGGTTTAAACAGTTCCAAGAAAAAGGAAAAAAAAAACAGTCCAGGGAACTTCTCTGCCCTAGCTAGCTGAAACTAACTAAAAGTAAAACAAGATCTCTGTCCTGCAGTCTCTCCAAGCCTCCGCCGAACACACCGTCCGCAGAAGAATGTGGAGGAGTCAGGCAGTTTTCTCAAAACAAACTCCGCGCTTCTCCTTGCTCTTAGAACCAGTCTTAAAGGCACAGGACTCAATATACAGCACAAACAGAACAGAGGATTGGGGATACAGGCATCATAAAGTTACCCTAGGACATTCCACCCCTTGTATCCCCATATCGTCAATTTACTAAAACTAATATATATTCCAGCTCTACACACACATACATCTATATAAAAACAATTTGCAATATACAGCTACATACAGTGGCAGTACCATTCAGCACACAGTGATAATTACACACAGTTCTCACCCAACAATCAAATCTCCCTGGGGTACACATCGTGTGGTTCCATCTTTCTGCATTACCCACCATGTGCAGCCTGGTCCCTGAGCAAAGACAATCCCACGGATGGGATCCTCTGTACTTGAAGCAGAATTGATCCAAACTGTCTTCCCTAACAAACCTCTTACATGTACTACTGGGACTTTCTCTCCATCTACTGTATGTAGGGACTCAGACTGGGCAGGGCCTGCTCTGTTGGTGGAACCTCGGGTGTTAACTAACCAGGTGGCCTTTGCTAGATGCTGCTCCCAGTTTTTGAATGATCCCCCACCCAGTGCTTTCAGGGTGGTTTTTAGCAGTCCATTATATCTTTCTATTTTCCCTGAAGCTGGTGCATGATAGGGGATATGGTACACCCACTCAATGCCATGTTCCCTAGCCCAGTTGTTGATGAGGCTGTTCTTGAAATGAGTTCCATTGTCTGACTCAATCCTCTCAGGGGTACCATGCCTCCAAAGAACTTGTTTTTCAAGGCCTAGAATGGTGTTACGGGCCGTAGCGTGAGGCACAGGGTAGGTCTCCAGCCATCCTGTGGTGGCCTCTACCATTGTGAGCACGTAGCGCTTGCCTTGGCGGGTTTGGGGAAGGGTGATGTAGTCAATCTGCCAGGCTTCCCCATACTTATACTTGGACCATCGCCCGCCATACCATAGCGGCTTCACCCGCTTGGCCTGCTTGATTGCACCACACGTCTCACAGTCATGGATAACCTGAGAAATACTGTCCATAGTTAGATCCACCCCTCGGTCTCGGGCCCACTTACAGGTGGCATCTCTGCCCTGATGGCCTGAGGCATCATGGGCCCATCGAGCTAGAAACAACTCTCCTTTGTGTTGCCAGTCCAAGTCTATCTTTGACACCTCTATCTTTGCAGCCTGATCTACCTGCTCGTTGTTTCGGTGCTCCTCATTAGCCCGACTCTTGGGGACATGGGCATCTACATGACGGACTTTGACAGGTAGCTTCTCTACCCGAGTGGCAATGTCCTTCCACTCATCTGCAGCCCAGATTGGTTTTCCCCTACGCTGCCAGTTGGCCTTTTTCCACCTGTCCAGCCAACCCCACAGAGCACTGGCCACCATCCACGAATCAGTGTAGAGGTAGAGCTTTGGCCACTTCTCTCTTTCAGCAATGTCCAGGGCCAGTTGAACAGCTTTGAGCTCAGCGAGTTGGCTTGACCCACCTTCTCCTTCAGTGGCTTGTGCAACCTGTCTTGTGGGACTCCATACAGCTGCTTTCCACTTCCGGTTCATCCCTACGACGCGGCAGGAACCGTCAGTGAAAAGAGCATAGCGTGTTTCTTCTGCTGGCAGTTGGTTGTATGGTGGAGCTTCTTCAGCACGTGTCACTTGTTCCTGCTCTTCTTCATCCATGAGATCAAAGTTTTCACCTTCCGGCCAGTTTGTAATTATTTCCAAAATCCCAGGGCGATTTGGGTTTCCAATGCGGGCGCGCTGAGTGATGAGGGCAATCCATTTGCTCCATGTGGCATTGGTGGCATGGTGGGTAGAGGGAACTTCTGCTTTGAACATCCATCCCAGCACTGGTAGTCGGGGTGCCAGCAGGAGTTGTGCTTCTGTGCCAATCACCTCTGAGGCAGCTTGAACTCCTTCATAGGCGGCCAAGATTTCCTTCTCTGTTGGAGTGTAGTTGGCTTCGGACCCTCTGTAGCTTCGGCTCCAGAATCCCAGGGGTCGGCCCCGAGTCTCCCCAGGCACCTTCTGCCAAAGGCTCCAGGACAGGCCATTGTTCCCGGCTGCTGAGTAGAGCACGTTCTTCACATCTGGTCCCGTCCTCACTGGGCCAAGGGCTACTGCATGAGCGATCTCCTGCTTGATCTGGGCAAAGGCTTGTTGCTGTTCAGGGCCCCAGTGGAAATCGTTCTTCTTGCGGGTGACCAGGTAGAGAGGGCTCACAATCTGGCTGTACTCAGGAATGTGCATCCTCCAGAAACCTATGGCGCCTAGGAAAGCTTGTGTTTCCCTTTTGTTGGTTGGTGGACACATTGCTGTGATCTTGTTGATGACTTCAGTGGGAATCTGACGCCTTCCATCGTGCCACTTTACTCCCAGAAACTGGATCTCTCGAGCAGGTCCCTTAACTTTGCTCTTCTTGATAGCAAAGCCAGCCTTCAGGAGAATCTGGATGATCTTCTCTCCCTTCTCAAACACTTCCATTGCTGTGTTTCCCCACACAATGATGTCATCAATATACTGTAGGTGCTCCGGAGCCTCACCCTTTTCCAGTGCAGCCTGGATCAGTCCATGGCAGATGGTGGGGCTGTGTTTCCACCCCTGGGGCAGTCGGTTCCAGGTGTACTGCACGCCCCTCCAGGTGAAAGCAAACTGAGGCCTGCATTCTGCAGCCAGAGGGATGGAGAAAAATGCATTAGCAATGTCAATTGTGGCGTACCACTTTGCTGCCTTGGACTCCAGCTCGTACTGGAGTTCCAGCATGTCCGGCACAGCAGCGCTCAATGGTGGAGTCACTTCGTTCAAGGCACGGTAGTCCACAGTCAATCTCCATTCTCTGTCAGACTTGCGCACAGGCCAGATGGGGCTGTTGAAGGGTGAGTGGGTTTTGCTGACCACCCCTTGTGTCTCCAGCTCACGGATCATCTTGTGGATGGGGATCACAGCATCTCGAGTTGTTCTGTACTGTCGGCGATGCACTATTGAAGTGGCAATTGGCACTTGTTGCTCTTCCACCTTCAGAAGACCTACAGCAGATGGGTTCTCTGATAGTCCAGGCAAGGTATTCAACTGCTTAACACCCTCTGTCTCTACAGCTGCTATCCCGAATGCCCACCTAAATCCCTTTGGGTCTTTGAAATACCCATTTCGGAGGAAGTCTATGCCCAAAATGCATGGAGCTTCTGGGCCAGTCACAATAGGGTGTCTCTTCCACTCATTTCCAGTCAGGCTCACATCAGCTTCCACCAAAGTAAAATCTTGTGAACCCCCTGTCACCCCAGCAATGGAAACAGATTCTTCCCCCACATGTCTTGATGGGAGTAATGTGCACTGTGCACCAGTGTCAACTAAGGCCTCATATTTTTGTGGTTCTGACGTGCCAGGCCAACGAATCCACACAGTCCAAAAAACACGGTTTTCCCTAGCCTCTACCTGGCTAGAGGCAGGGCCCCTCTAAGCCTGATTATCCTTATTTCCCTGGGTAACCGGAGCTGCTTCCTTCTTGCTAGAATTTCCTCTCACAGTCTTGCCATCCAACAATTCATGCAGCCGTTGCATCATAGCATCAGTAGATTCTCCATCCCATCTTTTCATGTTTTCTCCACAATCACGCAGGAAGGACCACAGCTTAGCCCGTGGGATGCCTTTTCCCTCTCTATCTAGGGAACGTTTGCGTGTGGTGCCAGAGCCCCTAACTTGTACTGCAGAGATCTGGAGAATGTCCTGCTTGAGTTCTTTGTGATTCTCCTCTATCTTGTCTGCTAATCCCCGCACCTGTGTTTCCAGAGCTGCAATTCTTGCATATGTTGGACCATGCACAGCATCTGCATATGTTCGTAGTTTCTTCGCCATATCAAGCACGGTCTCCTCTGTCTCATCCCGCTTCATTATTGCTAAAGCAGAGGAGTATTCTTGTGGCCCAAGTCGTACAAGTTTTCGCCACATCACAGGTGTACATGGTACCAAGTCGGGGTTCCTAGTGTTTATGTCATCTGAAAAGACAATCTCCGCCACTGCCATTTCCCTCAAGCGCTGGATCCCTTGTTCAATGGTTTTCCACTGGGTTTGCTGCATATAGAGATCGTCGGCACACAGATATCTTTGTGCCACACTTCCCAGGACCCGTTCCCAGAGACTGCAAGGACTAGCCTCCCTCATCATTTCTTGGTCAATAACTGGATCATGTGACAGGGATCCCAGATGTCTCGCTTCAGTGCCATCCAGTATTGTAGCCTCGCCTGCAGCATCCCAGAGGCGGACTAACCAACTAATTATAGATTCATCAGGTCATCGAGTATAATCCTTTCTTAGGCCACGAAGGTCCTTCAGGGAAAAGGACTCAATAGTATCTCCTGCTCTTGCAGCAGTTGGTCGGGCTCCTGATCTTGTAGCAGTTGGTCGGGCTCCTGATGTTGTAGCAGTTGGTTGGGCTCCTGATCTTGTAGCAGCTGGTTGGGCTTCCGATTTTCTATCAGTTGGTTCGGTTTCTGACTGTGTATCATCAGTTGCTTCAGCTTCTGATTGTGTGTCAGGTGGTTTGACTCCTGACTGGGTGTCAGGAGGCATTGAGGATCCTTCACCTGAATCATCATCTACTGGTCGATCGGTTTTGTCCGTGTGCTTCTTTCCCTTCTTTACTGCAGCAACTGCTGGTGTCTTAGCCTCACTGTCTGGTTTAGCTGCAGCCTGAATGACTGATTTATCTCCCTGCTCCCTTGCCTCTGTCTGCTGCCCTACAGGGTTTAGCAGTGTGTGACTTATTCTAGAAAAGCTATAAACTATATAGAGGAAAGTCACCAGGTGAAATACCAGGGAGGTAGGGTCTTTAACGTTCAGGAGACGCTGAACCTTCTCCAAAAATGATGTAACTGACTCAAAAGAGAAGAAGGAAAGAAGAGGCTGAAGAGCCTCATCCCCTACTCCTCCTCTAACAAACTGGGTGCAATTGTTGATAAATCCCCAAAACATGCTGCTGGAACTAGGACGCAGGGTAGGACGAAAAAACCATAAACTGAACATACCCAGAACAAACTCCAGTATCTTTATAAGCTTCTTGTAAACCATAATCACCGAACCCAGCAAAATAGCTATTCTAATTTGTGCATCCCTAATGTAAAAGCTGTATGTCAGGGACAATATTGGAGCTATTTCTGGGTAAGAAAACAAACCTAGGGACCAGAAAGGTATTAAGACCTCAAAAAAGCCTAGGGAACAGAAATGGAGAAAAGACTCCATTCTAAGAGACATTAGGAATTCAAGAAGCAACATGGCTACTGATTGTTTAATCCCCACCCAAAGGACAACCAAAAAATGCAGTTAATAATAATCAATACAAGTTTTTTCCACTCTCTCGTGCCCCGCAGTGGGCGCCAGTTAGAAGTATGTCCTGGTTTGGGACAAATTTGGGAGAAAACCCCTGTATAGGATCCCTCCAAGGAAGGAAACCCACGTGGCCCCTCCCTCCAACCGGTCCGGAAAAAAAAACCCAAAACCCTCTTTGGAGAAAAGTGGAAAAAACTATTTTACTAAACAAATGAAGTGCATACAAGTATAAAGAATGAATAATATGAAACAATGAAACCTCTCCTTCTGAAGTGTGATGGCAAATTGACAAAGTCCTTGCCGTGGGTGTAGCTCGGCTCTCTCTCAGTGCCTCTCCTCAGTCCCAGTCCCTCCGGCGCTGCTGGAAAATGCCGAGGTCCAGGCCCCGGTGGGCCGCAGGTGCAGCCCCCAGTGCTCCCCTGGGTTTTCAGTCCAGAGCAGGTTTAAACAGTTCCAAGAAAAAGGGAAAAAAAAACAGTCCAGGGAACTTCTCTGCCCTAGCTAGCTGAAACTAACTAAAAGCAAGAAAAAAGATCTCTGTCCTGCCGTCTCTCCAAGCCTCCGCCGAACACACTGTCCGCAGAAGAATGTGGAGGAGTCAGGCAGTTTTCTCAAAACAAACTCCGCGCTTCTCCTTGCTCTTAGAACCAGTCTTAAAGGCACAGGACTCAATATACAGCACAAACAGAACAGACGATTGGGGATACAGGCATCATAAAGTTACCCTAGGACAGTGTTTGACTTTGTTCTTTGTTTACAAGATTTCATTCACTTTCCCAGAAGGAAGACTTTCCTTAAAGAAGTGGGAAGGACATCTTGTAATTCCAATGAAGATTAAGTGGGCAGGCTCCCATTCCTTTCCCTGCCCTTCTTGTCGTTCCATTCACTTTTTGCTTTTGAAGTGCTTTCAAAATTTTCCCTTTCTCATTTTAAATTTGCATGTCTTCAATTCCTTCTCCTCACCTTCTTTGATTGACCTTTCTTGCCTGGTGTCAGCATTTCAATTAGAGCACTTTTGGCAGGTGTTGGTCCTTTTCAGTGCTCCTCATTTAATCTCAGTCCATTAGGTCTCAACCCCTCTGGTTCCAAGTTTTCTCGGTTGTTTTCTTTCACAATCTTTCTCATCGCTTCTCCTTTCCTGAGCGTTTGTTCGACTTTGTTCTCTGTTTTCAAGATTTCATTTCCTTTTCCAAAAGGAAGACTTTCTTTTCGGGAAAGGGAATGAAATTTTGCGATTTCAATGAAGATTAATTGGCCAGGCTTCCCTCCCTTTTACTGTACTTCTTCATGTCCCATTCTCTATTTGCTTTTGAAGTGCTTTCAAAATTTCCCTATTTCCATCTTAAACTTGAGTTCTTCAATTCGTTTTCCTCTCCTTCTCTTATTTCCCTTTCTTGCCTGATTGCAGCATTTGAATTTGGCATATGTCGGTCAGTTTCACTTCCCCTCAATTCATCCCAGTCCATTTGGTCTCAATCCCTCTGGCTCTGTATTTTCTCAGTTGTTTTCATTCGCACTGTTCTTCATCATATCTCTTTTCTTGAGTGTTTGTTTGACTTAGTTCTCTGTTTTCAAGATTTCATTCGCTTTCCTGAAAAGAAGACTTTCCTTAAGGAAGATGGAATGAAATCTTGCAATTTCAATGAAGATTAATTGGGCAGATTTCCGTCCCTTTCCCAGCACTTCTTGTCATCCCATTCCCTCTTTGCATTTCATGAGCTTTCAAAATTTTCCCTTTTTCATTTTAAGCTTGCATGTCTTCAATCTCTTTTCCTCTCCTTCTTTGATTTACCTTTCTTGCTTGATTGCAGCATTTGAATTGGAGCACTTTGGGCAAGTGTTGGTCCTTTTCACTACCCCTCATTTCATTCCAGTCCATTTGGTCTCAACCCCTCCGGTTCCAAATTTTCTCAGTTGTTTTCATTCACTGTTGGAGTCCAGGGCATTCCTTTGGTTGCCCTGGAGGGTCAGGGACCTGGGCAGGGGGGTCTGAGACCCCAGCCCAGAGCCCAGAGCTCAGAGAGACACTGGATTTGATTTCAGTCCATGGGAGAGGCTTCTTGCACTGCAGGAAGCATTGCAGGCCACAAGAGTGTAAAAATAGTAGTTTAGTATATCACAGGGTGAAAAAACAGTGAGTTTGGGATTCTTGGCATTGAAGTGAATGGGGCAAGATGGAGAATTTAGGGCGTTGTCTCTTTCTTCTTCCTTCTTGTTCCCTCACTCCATTTCTGCAGTGACATTGGCACAAAGTAGTTAGTGAGGATTGGGTCAGAGTAAAGATGACCTTTTTAGTAATAGTGATAGACATTGGTAATAAATAGTAAATAAAGAATACGTAGCAATTAGTATAAAAGATAAGGACAGCCCAGAGACGGGGGGAGTCACCAGATGTCCAAGCCGTAGCAAACATCTTTTGGACACTGAGAAAATTGTAAGATAAGAACTAATAAACGAAGCATGTAACCTTGAAGACTCCGTCTGTTCCTGCGTTTGGCACAGAGCTTTGCAGAGGGCCAGAACTCTAAAACCACCTGAATGCCGGGGAATTTAAGCTCCTAAAAAGGAGCCCCCGACAATTCACAGTCTTTCTCATCATTTCTCCTTTCCTAAGCATTTGTTCGACTTTGTTCTCTGTTTTCAAGATTTCATTTCCTTTTCCAAAAGAAGACTTTCTTTTTGGGAAAGGGAGTGAAGTCGTGTGATTTCAATGAAGAATTCTTGGCCAAGCTTCCCTCCCTTTCCCTGCACTTCTTCATGTCGCATTCTCTATTTGCTTTTGAAGTGCTTTCAAATTTTCCTATTTTCATCTTAAACTTGAGTTCTTCAATTCGTTTCCTCTCCTTCTTTTATTTCCCTTTCTTGCCTGATTGCAGCATTTGGATTTGGCAAGTGGTGGTCTTCATTGCCCCTCATTTCATCTCAGTCCACTTGGTCTCAATCCATTCTTTACCAAATTTTCTTGATTGTTTCCATTCCCACTCTTTCTTGTCTTATCTATATTCCTGTAAGGCTTAGTTTTCTATTTTCAAGACTTCAGTGAAGATTAATTCTGCAGGCTTCCATCCCTTTTCCTGCACTTCTTGTCATCCCATTCACTCTTTGCTTTTCATGAGCTTTCAAAATTTTCCCTTTTTCATTTTAAGCTTGTGTCAAAGGTTAGTACAGTTTGGTTTTTTAGTTATAGAGGAATGTAGAATAATTCTCCAGGTCAGGACCTGGGAATTGCTTTGGAAGAGACAGGGACCTATCAGAGAGTTTCTTGGAATATTGGCGTCTCTTCTGACCACTGAAATTGTTAGCTGTGACTTTGGGAAGTACCATGTAAAACCCTGTGAATTTCCTGTGGGTGGGTCCTTTTTCTTCTTCTTTTGGCCAAAGAGAGACAGGTAACATCGAGCTGCTCCTGCTGCTCCCCCGTTTTGGGGGGAGCTGGCCTGAGGCCTGGCCGGATTCCATCAGCTCCCGGGTGAAGGGAGGGAAGGAGAGGTTGCTGTTCTACAACAGCTACTTTCTTCAGACTTCCCTGGAGCAGGGAGAGATCTCTGCTGGGCCCTGATAAGAGCTATGGGCACCATTTGGGCCGAAGCCACCCCAATTTACACCAAGGGGTTGGCTGAGGAGGCGTTTATGACTCTGCCTGGTTTTTTTGTGATTCCAGACTGCCCGAGTGCTCCAATCTCTGATGTTTCTGTGAGTTATTCCTCCCTCACCAGTGCAGCCTTGAAACATCTAACACCACAAGCTACAGAGAGAGAGACAAAAACTCTGAGCAGATTTAACTCTTTCTTAGCAACATGAAGCTTCCAGAGCTTGGCCCTTCTCTGAGAGAGTAAGAAAGGACAGAGTGAACATAAAGACCAAGAGCATGAAGTCAGTAGAGCAAGAGTGAAAAGACTATTGGGACAGAGGGTTGAAGAGTTGGTTGTTCTATTCTTACTTGAGCCATGGAAATGAACTCTATATTTAGATCATTCCTTTAAATCATGGGGGAGATATGCATTTGGGGAGATGATTGTTTTAATTTATGTGTAGAGCAAAGGTGTTTGTGATGAACTAAGTAATATCCTATGAGATGCTTGAACAGAGATAAAGATGAGAAGCCCCCTGCACCAGTGAGGAAGTGAGAAGTTATCTCTGTACCTTGAGGTGAAGAATTCTTTGGTTTGGAGTTATTCATCTTTAAAAGGTGACACCCCAATATGCAAAAGTCTAAGACCCATGACCCATAATCAGCTTGGGAAACTGCTCCTGGGAGGGTCACAAAGGCAGGTTTCTCTGGGCGGTTGTTTTTGTGACAGTTTAAAACCCCCAAGTGAACTGTTCTAAGTTGTCAGTGGGATCCATGACTCTAGAAGAGACTCTTCCCCTAATGAATTGATGAAAGACTATTGTCAGATAGTGAAACTGACTGAAAATGACAAGTTTTGTCTCTTTATGTTACAGAATCACAGAATCACAGAATAATGAGGTTGGAAGAGACCTCTAAGATCATCAAGTCCAACCTATGCCTTAACACCTCAACTAGACTATAGCACTAAGTGCCATGTCCAGTCTTTTTTTTAACACATCCAGAGATGGTGACTCCACCACCTCCCTGGGAAGACAATTCCAGTGCTTTATTATTCTTTCAGTGAAAATTTTTTTCCTAATATCTAACCTGTACCTTCCCTGACGTAGCTTGAGACTGTGTCCCCTTGTTCTGTCAGTTGCTGCCCGGTGGAAGAGACCGACCCCCACCTGTCTACAACCTCCCTTCAGGAAGTTGTAGAGAGTAATAAGGTCACCTCTAAGCCTCCTCTTCTCCAGACTAAACAACCCCAGCTCCTTCAAACGTTCCTCATAGGGCTTGTGTTCCAAGCCCCTCACCAGCCTCGTTGCCCTCCTCTGGACACGCTCAAGCATCTCAATATCCTTCCTAAACTGAGGGGCCCAGAACTGGACACAGTACTCAAGATGTGGTCTCACCAGTGCCGAGTACAGGGGAAGAATGACCTCCCTACTCCTGCTGGTCACACAATTCCTAATGCAGGCCAGGATGCCATTGGCCTTCTTGGCCACCAAGGCACATTGCTGGCTCATATCCAACCGGCTGTCGACCAGCACCCCCAGGTCCCTTTCCGCCTGAACACTGTCCAGCCACACTGTCCCCAGCCTGTAACGCTGTAGGGGATTTTTGTGGCCAAAATGTAGAACTCGACACTTAGACTTATTAAACTTCATGCTGTTGGACTCTGCCCATTCATCCAACCGATCTAGGTCTCTCTGCAGAGCCCTCCTCCCTTCCAACAGATCAACACAAGCTCCCAGCTTAGTGTCGTCTGCAAATTTACTAATGAAGGACTCAATGCCCTCATCCATGTCGTCTATAAAAATATTAAATAGAACTGGTCCCAATACAGACCCCTGAGGGACACCACTGGTGACTGGTCGCCAGCTGGATGCTGCACCATTCACCATCACTCTCTGGGCCCGGCCATCCAGCCAGTTCCTAACCCAGCGAAGAGTGCTCCTGTCCAAGCCGTGGGCTGCCAACTTATCTAGGAGTATGCTGTGGGAGACAGTATCAAAGGCCTTGCTGACGTCTAAATAGACAACATCCACAGCCTTTCCTGCATCTACCAGACGAGTTACCTGGTCATAGAGGGAGACCAGGTTGGTCAGACATGACCTACCCTTTGTAAACCCATGTTGACTGGGTCTGATACCCTGGCCATCTTGTAAGTGCTGTGTGATAGCACTCAGTATGAACTGCTCCATTATCTTACCTGGTACTGAGGTCAGGCTCACTGGCCTGTAATTACCAGGATCCTCCTTCCTACCTTTTTTGTAAACGGGTGTCACATTGGCCAGTTTCCAATCGCCTGGAACCTCGCCAGTGAGCCACGATTCCTGATAAATGATGGAGAGCGGCTTTGCAAGCTCATCTGCCAGCTCCCTCATCACCCTAGGATGTTGTTTTGTAAGAAAGTGAACAGTTTGTAAGGGGAGGGAAGAGTGTTTTTGAAGTTTCATTCAGTTTTAGGTTTTTTTCCAACTTTCTTTTTTTCTATTCTTTTAGTGCATGTTAATAAAACTAATCGTTAATTTTAAGGTCGAGCCTGCTTTGTTTTTCTCCTAGTCTCTCTCCCACAGAAAGAGTAAGTACTAAAACCAAAATTTAGTAAAGTGAAACCACTACAATAGTTGAAACCCAAATGTCATGGGTACAATGCCTACCTTTAGCCTTACTGAGGATCTGAACCCAACCCAGGTCAGACCTGGGAGTGTCACCCTATGAAATGATGTTTGGGTTACCCTTTTTGACCACCCAACATGAAAATGCTACCTATGAGATAGGGGAAATGAGCGTTAAAAGATACGTTAACACCATTGCAAAAACTCTTGAAAACTCACAGCTGAAAGGAATAATCCCTCAAACCACACCTTTAGACTTTAAAATCCATAATGTTCATCCAGGGGGATGGGTGCTAGTAAAAACCTGGAAAGAACAATCTTTAACTCCTCAATGGGAAGGTCCTTTTCAGGTATTGCTGATGACCGAGGCTGCGATCCGGACCAAGGAACGAGAGTGGATCCACGCCAGCAGAATCAAAGGACCTGTGGAAGAACCTAAGGAGTGGACGATTACATCTGAACCGGGTGATACAAAACTGACTCTTAAACGGGGACTGGGTGGTAATGAACTGGGAAGACCCAAATGGTCCAAGAAACATACAAAGGATCACACCTGATTGGGAGATAAGGCCAAGCTTATATCAGTGGTTTCAAGTACCACCTGGACAAGCTTTGAGACACCTCAGATACCCTCCTTGGGAGGAATACTTCCACTCCAAACAGGAGGATCAGGACTGTTTCAGACAGAGAACTCTTGTATGCATGCCTTAGCCTGTGATTTATGCAAAGAAGAAGAGGAGTTGCAACTTCCATCAGTGCCAGACCAAATACCCTGTTTGATCCACCCAAATACCAGACATGCTAGCTGGGTTAAATGTAAATGTTTAGACTGGGGGAAGAATAGGTATTGTAGTTCACACAAGCGACGCTCTCATTGCAGGAAGTGTCAAGGGCCAAACTGATCTCCTATCCAGGTAGAACTCGAAGAAACTGAAATAATAACTTTGTTTTGTGGATGGGAATTATTAGTGCCTGTTGAATGGGAGATACCTGAAGAACAGTGGCAAATGACAGTTAAGGAGTGTCAAAAACAATTTGTTGGGAAATTAGCTAAGAGGAAGTGACAAGGAAATAGAGGGCAAGACCAGATTGGCCTCTGTATTCGCCACCAAGGAGATCAAATACACCTGCTGTGGGTTGCAACCCCATAGGCATGGGAGGTGGGAGTATAAGCCATACTGGACCTCTGTTACTCCTTTTTCTGTCACTCAATTTTTGTCTTCTCCCTTTTGGGATATCGACAAGGCCATGCTATAGATGTTACCAAAAGCTGTATATGGAAAGACAACGAGGTTGTTTTTTTCATTTCTCACACTCATGTCCACAGTCACTGTTATAACCCATCCAAATTAGGCAATTGTATACATAAGGGGAAAAAGTACTGGATTGCAGAGAACTTAGGAACAAGTGGTAGCAGGATGGGAAGTCAGTGCCCAAAAGAGGAGAGATGGATTTGTTTTACCTACATTACTGGGCACAAAGCACAAGATTTAGTAAAAGAGCAATTGATAAGCAAAAAGGCTAAGTCAGTACAACCACCTAAACCTGTGCCAATCTCAGTCAAAAATTTGTATACAAAACTTGAACAGCAATTAGAAAAAGAAATAGATATCTCAAGGATGGGTAAAAATCAGTTTGTAGAATTGGGGGAAAGAATTAGTAAGGAACTTAACCAGTTGTTGGGTCTGTGGAGGGACTTTGATGTCAGAAGAATGGCCATAGAAAGGCAGCAGCTTAGGACCAATTGAGCTCCTTAAATGGAACCAAGCAAGTGCAAGTGGAGAAAACAGACCAGAGGGGTGGATTTTAAGCTCAACAGTGATAGGGGAAGAATGTCTTTGGTGCACTGGGAAAAGGTTCCTTCGTGAAGTAGGAAAAACACCCTGTAAAAGATATAAGGTTAGTAATGGAACTTCTGTATGGTGGATCCCAGAAGAACCAACTGTGTATTAGACCCAAAAAAAAAGCAAAACAAAAAAGGAATTGTAAGTATGATAATAAAATAAAACTTTTTCAATGTAATGACATAGGTAAAAATTCTTACTATGGCATCCCAGAAATTTCCAAATTTTGGGAGAATATAGATCAACAAAAATTTGACTATTGGAAAGCTCCAGAAGGCTTATTTTAGATACGTAGAAAAAGAGCATACCCAAAACTCCCCTCCCAGTGGAAAGGGAGATGTACTCTGGGAATTATACAGCCAGGATTTTTTCTTTTACCAGGACCTGATGGGGATCAGTTAGGGATACCATTTTATGAAGATCTAAAAAGAAACAAAAGAGATTTGATTAGAGGATTCCAAAAATGAGGAGATGAGGAATGGCCCCCTGAACGCATACTGGAAACATATGGGCCAGCCACCTGGGCACAAGATGGGAGTTGGGGATATCGAACCCCAATTTATATGCTAAATCGTATTATAAGGCTTCAAGCCGCTGTAGAGATAATAACGAACAAAACTGGTCAGGCAATGGAATTAATATCAAGGCAACAAACCCAAACAAGAGTGGCTGTGTATCAGAATAGGTTGGCTTTAGACTATTTATTAGCTGAAGAAGGGGGTGTTTGTGGAAAGTTCAATACATCAGATTGTTGTTTAAAAATAGATGACAATGGAGATGCCGTCCAGGACATAGTCAATGATATCAGAAAAATTGCCCACGTACCAGTTCAAAAGTGGGAATCAATGCTAAATACTAGCTGGTGGGATAATGTGTTGGGAGTAGAATGGTGGAAAAAGTTAGGCTTCTTCCTTTTATGCGCTACAGCTGGTCTAATATTTCTTCCTTGTCTGATCCCCTGTTTCATTCGGCTCATCACCAGTGTGGTACAAGGCATGCAATTAGTGAACATTGACCAAAAGCTGCCTACAACAACAACACCACAAAGGATGATGGTGTTAAAGAAACAAAATAATATAGAAAACCCCTTCCAAGAAGCGAGATTGATTTGTGAAAAAAATGAGGGAATAATGAAGGCTAGAAAACAATGAATATTGCTCGAGCCAAATTAATTATAAAAAGAAAGAGGGAGGATTGTGAAAAGTGCATATTTTATGGCTCTACGCAAGATATTTACTATATGTGTTGTGTTGTGTTAATTGCTGGTGTTGTATTAATATTTTGATAGTATGGTAAATGAAGTTTTGTAGTTAAAATGTAGTTTTTATGTACCAACCACAGGAAAATGTAAATCTTTGAGAGAAAAAAGAATTTACTACTTCCTTATCAGAAGAGACCAATTTCTCCTGCCTTGTTCAGCCCTGTTGAGGCCATGGAGATTAAAAGAAGAAAGTGATACGAACCAGAGAGAATTCTTTGTTTGAATGGAATTTATGCATCATGTATGAAATGTATGAATATTCAACAGGCTATTGCTTTTAAGGGATAATCCTTTGTTAACAGGGGTCCTTCTTCGGAGCTTTTTTGCTCGGAGAGGCACCCAGATGTCTGAAATTTTGTTTTTTATTGTCTCGTATTGTCCTAACTCTAAAATTGTTCAATTTTTTTACTCTAATTCTATTTTTATAACCATCTTATTTGCTATTAAACTTTTAAAATTTTAAAACAAGTGATTGGCATTTTTCACAGGGTTTAGACCCATTTGGGTGATTTTAGGCCAAATCTGGTGGGTTTTACATGGGACTTTAGGTCCCTTTGGGTGATTTTAAGACAAACCAGGTATTTTCAGGTCGGATTTTATGCCCTTGGGTGAGATTTAAGGGTGATTTGAGGGCATTTTTGCATGGGTTTTCAACCAGTTTGGGCAATTTTATGCCTCCTTGGTTGGATTTTAGACTCCTTTGTAGGATTTTAACACTATTTGGCTGATTTAAGGCCAAATCATGGATTTCGGGTGGATTTTAGGCCCCTCTGTTATTGAAGTCTACTTTGTGGGGATTGCAAGCCTCTTTGGGTGATTTGAAGCCAAACCTGGTTGGGTTTAGGGTGGATTTTCGGCCCCTCTGGGCAATTTTTTAGACCCTTTCGTGTGATTCTTAGCTAAAACGGGCCCTTTTAGGACTGCGCATTGCCTTGGCCGCACTTTTTTCCCCTCACAGTTCCCGCCCTTTCCTTGACCCCGCCCCTTTCCCCTCACAGTTCCCGCCCTTTCCTTGACCCTGCCCTCACCATTCGGGGTTCAGAACGGGGCAGGAGGAGATGGGGGAGGAAGAGGCGGAGCGGCAGCAGGAGGAGAACAGGAGAGGAGGAATCGGGCGGCTCCAGCGCTGCCTGAACCCGCAGCACCCTCGGGAGCATCGTCCGCCATTCCGCAGGTGCCCCCCGGGGAGGGGGAGCTCTCCCCAAATATCCCGTGGCAGGGTCCCTGGGCTTCGGGTTTTTGGGGGGGATATTTAGACCTTGCAGGGATCCAAAGCTGATCCGCAGATGGCCCTCGGGAAGACATCAGGAGCTCCCCGGGATGTGTTTTTGGGGGGTCCCAGTTGGTAGCAGAGCATGGTGGGGGACAGGGGGATGAGGTTGGGCTTCCCGGGCCGGGCCTTCCGAGCTCTGAGACTGGTGGGGGGACACCGGGTTTGGGGAGCCCCAGGAGAGCCGCAGCTTCCCTAAATGGGACCCTGGAGAAAGGAGAGCCCCAGAAGCGCAAAGCAGGGAGCCCGAGAAGGGGGGGAGCCCTGGGATTGCCGGGACCCCGGCAGGGGCTGCTGGGGCTGGAGGGGTGGGATGGCCGGGAAGGGGTTTGGGGGTCTTGGTGCTGGAAGTGGCTGCTCCCAGTATGTGCCCAGTTACCCCTGCTGTGTGGTTCGACTTTCCTCGGCACTCCCAATATGAGCCCAGTCACTCCCATTATGGGCCTGGTCACTTCCTCTCATTCCTTGTTCATTCCCTATTATGATTTCATTTACTCCCAGCACAGGTCCCAGTTGCTCTCAGGTACTCCCACATTCAGTCCAGTGTGTTCCCAGTTCTCCCAGTTGCCCCTAGCATAGTCCTAGGCACTCCCAGTAGATCCCAGTCTCTCCCAGCAGGACCCCAGTCACTCCCACTTGCTCCCAATGTCCCCAGCATGGTCCCAGTTGCCCCCAGCACATAGCCAGTCTCTCCCAGTTTGCATCCCAGTCACCACCTCTATGGTCTCAGACATTCCCAGTATATCCCAGTGTCCCTGGACATTCTCATAGTCATTCCCAGGCACTCCCAGTTACCTCAGTTTGGTTCACTTGCCCCCAGTTTTATCCCAGTTGCTCCCAGTTCCTCCCCATGTGTCCCCACTTGGCTGCCAACATGGGCCTGATATCTCCCAGTAACCCCCAGTCAGGGTCCATTGACACCCACTCTAATCCCAGTATGATTGTAGTTACTCTCAATATGATGCCAGTCACTTGCAACCTAATTCCAGTCACTCTCTGTCACTCGCAGTCTAATTCCAGTGGCTCCCAGTGTGATCCCAGTGCTCCCTTTCAATGCCAGCATGACCCCAGTAGCCTCCAGTATAATCCCAGTTGCTCCTTGTCTCTCCCAGTATATCCCAGTCACAGCCAGCATGCTCCCAGTCACTCCCACCTCATCCCAGTTGCTCTCATCATGATTCCAGTTGCTCACAAAAACTTCTATTGAATCCCAGTATGATTCCCATCACCCTCAGTTTGATCCCAGTTCTCCCCAGCATGGATCCAGCTCTTCCCATGGTTATCCTGGTATGATCCCAGTTGCCCCAGCATAGTTCCACTTGTTCCCAGTTCCTGCCAGTATGATCTCAATTTCCCCTGGAATAGTCCCAGTCCCTCTCAGCATGGTCCCAGTCACGCCCAGTTGCCCCCAGTGTAGATCCAGTCACTCCCAGTTTCCTGTAGCATAGTCCCAGTCATTCCCAGCATGGTCCCAGCTGTTCCCAGTGTTGTTCCAGTCCCCCCCAGTATGGTTCCAGACCCTCCCAGTATATCCCAGTTGCACTCAGCATGTTCATCATCTCTTGAAGTGGGTGTACACCCACCCCACACCTTTTCACCTTTCTTTGTTGAACAATTAGAACAGGAACAAAATGTGTGTTTTGGAGCAAAAGGAATCAGGTGAAACTTTAAACTGCCTATATGTTTTACCATCACTCAGGGTCTGCTGCTGCTGAAGGGCCTCTTTATCACAGTGAGGGCTTGAAGAGCCTCTTCTGGATGAGGCTTTTCATGTTTATCTGAGAGGAAAGAAGGTTTAACTCCTGTTAGCCAAATCAGTTAGTGCAAGTGACTTGCTTTTAGTTTTAGAAATTTGCTGTTGACTTTAAGAGGAGTTGGCATGAGTGAAATCTGAAAGGTGGCTGTTAGTAATTTTTAGCATGAAAATGCTTTGTTGAAATGCTGTAACTGAAATGGTAGGATTTTTGGGAGAGAAAAATAAATATCTTGGTGCTTGCCTTTTTCTTTGGAGGGTAAAAACAGCATGTAAATGATTATGAATTTTAAACAGAAGAAATTATCAAATTAAACCAAAATTTTAAATATCACATTGCATTATATTGTAACTTCAATGCACACCTGAAAAGAAGAGAGTTTACTACTGTTAGGACTAAACTGTTGAGAGTATTTAAAAACAGTATTAGAACGGATATTTGTTTTAATGGTGACTATTTGTTGTGTCCGATTGTTGAAAGCATAATTTTGTGGTGAGTCCTTTCTGGGTTTTTTCTGACTGTTGATCATCTGCATTCCCAGGGGCAGTGGGCTGTGGCAGGCGTGGCTGGGAGGGACGCCCGCCGCTCCCCGCGGCCATCCTGCCCATGCTCTGCTCTCCGGTCCCGGTGTGGGGGGCGCGGCGCTGCTCGGGGCCCCCTCAGGATGGGGTTACTCGTGGGAAGCGTAGAATAAGGACTTTACAATTAGAAATTGTACAGCAGGTATGTTTTCTGTCCAGCTGGGACACACGGGGGGATGTCTCCTCCAAACCGTGCGTACCTGGTCAGAGCAAGGTCCAGGTTTAAATACACATTGATCCCACAAACCCACACCTCCCCACCCGCCCATTCCCCGCCTTCTCTCGCTTTGTATTCTAATTAGCTGTCACAGCTCCTGGTGCTCCTGAGCTGGGCTCTTGGGAGGAAGGCCGATGTCTTCCTCAGGTTGATCTTCGCTTCTGGGCAGGCACAGTGGAGGTTTGGCTCTTTTTCAGGTCACTTTGCTCCTGCCAAAAATTAGGAGCTTGATTTTGCTGGATTCAAGCCACAAAGTTCTGCTTTGTCTATTTGTGACAAATCCCTAGGTCCCGCTTTGCTGAGTTCCAACATTATACATCTTACCTGTATGACTTCTACTTAGTAACCACCTAACAACCAGGCTTAATAGCGAATCTTCTATGTGTTCTCAGTACAAGCTGTTTCTCTACTTCTACAAAATCACCAAAAGCTGCTTCTAAAATCTTGTATTTTTATATTCATAAACATCCTCCATATCACGTGTAGTTAGGTTTTTCTCTAGTACAGTATCAGCGTACGAGGGCCCGCAGCAGACGGGAGTTGGGGCTGTTGTAGGAGCGGTGGCAGTGGCTGGTAGGGCTTTCCCAGCTTACAAGATGTTGGCCACGCTTTACCGGGTGAATTTTGCTGTGGTGGGGGAGGCAGGGAACGCGGTGCCGCTTCTGTTCTGCTTTGTAGTTGCCTGAGGCTTCGCACGCTCCCCTCTCTTGCCGTCTCTGTCGCTGCTGCTGCGCTTTCGCAGAGGCTGGGCTGAGAGGGGGCACGCCGCTAGGAAGGGTCTCCCCGGCCCCGACCACCCGCCCCACTCGGCTCTGCCTGAGGCCACATGGTGCGGGGCAGCAACAGCATTTTGGGATATTGTCAGGGTCCCCTCTTGTAGTCATGCACCCCCCACTCCCGAGTCAGCATTTCTGGATAAGGAAAAGGGTTTCAGTTGACCTGAAACATAAGGAAACCAAACTAGAAAGTTCTGTGTATTTCTCTTTGTAATTGGCTCAATGCCAGGAGAGAAGCACCTGTTGGACCTTGTCACTGTCCTTCAAAGTTTGTACCTTTCCTTACTGGCAATATGCCAGTGGAACCCACCTAGACTATTAAGTACTAAAGGGATTACACAAAAGAACCAAAGAGCTTTTTTGGGACTGCCGTAACAGTGTCAGGATGGTCTCTGCACTGTGTTCGACTTGCATTTTATTTTTCTGTTTATGTTTACTATTTTCCTTTATTAAACCTTCTATTTTACAAAGCATGTCCGGGGAAGTTGTCACGCTCCATGATTTAAGCCATTTCCCTGAAAGCTGGCAGGATGTGATGTCCCGCAGTCCCGGGTGCCGGCAGCGCCGGCCGGGTCTCCCATTCTCTCGGGTGCTGACTGCTGCGCTTGCAGAAACTCCGCTGCACAGAGACCACCTCCAGCCCACACGAAGGGAAGCACAAATGGAGACAGCCCAGCCCCCATTCACTGCGGGGAGAAGGACAGACATGAGCTGATGCCCCAAATTCCCACAGAAAATGAGGACACACACCACCCGCCCCTTCCATAGCGGAGGAGCAGCAGCGAGGAGAGGAGGGCAGAGATGAGCTGATCCCCTCATCCCCACCATATACCTTGATCCTAGCCAAGGGCAAAAACAAAGGTGCGGAGACCCCACCAGAAACTCCGCTCCAGAGACCTCCTCCAGCCCATGGCCAAGGACAGCACGAACAGAAACGACCCAGCCCCCATCCATTGGGGACGAGGAGGACAGACATGACCTGACCCCCCAGAGTGGAGGATGGAGATGAACCTGGCCCCCCTCAGTAAGCTGAGGAGGACGGAGAGCACCCGGTGCCTCTGTCCCTCTCACGCCAGGGGATTCTCAGGAGGTCACCCCAATGAATGGAGGGAGACAGGGACCATCCGACCCCCCACATTTAAGGGAAGAGGACAGAGAGGAAGAGTGATAAGAGGGAGAGTGATCCTCCCTGGGCCTCCTCAGATCTGTGATAGTCAGAGAGCCCCGAAAAAGGGTGGGGGGGGAAACAAGAGAGTGGCAGAGAGATTAAGTAGAAAAATCCAGGGATGATTCTCAGCACAGCTCTGGGCTTGGCTTTTTGCATCCATTCTTCTCCCTCAGCCTTGCTTCCTTCTCCCTAGACCTGGGATCACTGGACAATGGTGTCACCTGAGCCTCAGCTCAAGGTCCCTGAGCTCAACTCAGGGCCCAAAGTTCCCCTCAGGAGGCACATTCATGGAATCGGGGCTGGGTGTAAGGTCAGCGTTAAACGTGGCCTTGGGTTTAGGGCTGCGGCTTTAGGAAGGGTCTGGAACTGGGGCTGGATTTGAGGTCAGGGTTGTGAAAAACGCCAATCACTTGTTTTAAAATTTTAAAAGTTTAATAGTAATAAAAATGGTTATAAAAATCGAATTTGGGTAATAAAGAAATTGAACAATTAGGGTTAGGACAATACGAGACAATAAAAACAAAGTAACAGATGTCTGGGTGCCTTCCCGAGCAAAAAGCTCTGAAGAAGGACCCCGTTAACAAAGGATTATCTCTTAAAAACTATAGCCTGTTGAATATTCATACATATTATACTTGATTCATAAATTCCATTTAAACAAAGAATTCTCTCTGGTTAGTGTCACCTTTTTCCCCTTAATCTCTGTGGTGTCTTTTTGGGTCTGAGCAAGGCAGGAGAAGTTGGTCTCTTCTGATAAGGAATTAGTAAATTTTTTTCTCTGAAAGATTTACATTTTCCTATGGTTCATATATAAAAACTAAATTTTAACTAAAAAACTACATTTACCATACTATCAAAATATTAATACAACATTACTAATCAATACAACATCATACATATAGTAAATATCTTGCATAGAGCCATATAATATGCTCTTTTTACAAAAACCCACACAAAAATGCCCTCAAATCACACTTCAATCTCACCAAAGGTCATAAAATCCACCCTGAAAATACCTGGTTTGGCTTAAAATCACCCGAAGGGACCTAAAGTCCCCTGTAAAACCCACCAGATCTGGCCTAAAACACCCAAATAGGTCGAAACCCCAAGCAAATAGGCTTCAATTCATCTAAAATTATCTAAAATCTGCTGTAAAACTGCCTTGCTTATCCAAAAATCCCTCAAATTGGACTAAACCCCACCAGATCTTGCCTAAAATCAACCAAATGGGACTAAAATAACCCACAATTACCTAAAATCCACCCTAAACCCCACCAGGTTTGGCCAAAAATCAATCAAAGGTGCCTAAAATCCCCCCTAAGCGTCCCCAGTTTTGCCTAAAATCACCCAAACTGGCCTAAAATCTCTGCGACCACAACCGAGACAGAGACCGAGACCAAGATCAGCACCAGAACCGGCACCAGCACCAAGACTCAGACTGACACCAGATCTGAGCCTGGCACCAAGAGCGGCGCTGCTCTGGGACCGGCACTGAGACCAACACTGGGACCAGAACCGACACCAGAACCGACACCGACACTGCTCCGGGAGCCGGATCAACACCAGGACCAGAACCAGTGACAGAACTGAGACTGGCACTGCACAGGCACCGGGACTGAGACTGAGACCAAGACTGAAACCGGCAATAGAACTGGAACTGGGACCAAGACTGAGACCAAGACCGGCACCGGAACCAGCACCGAGACTGGCACCGCTCTGGTACTGGGACCGAGAATGAGATTGGCACTGAGAGCACTCCGGGACCAAGACAGGCAGTGGTACCGACACTGGGACCGGCACTGATCCGAGACCGAGACTGAGGCCGGGACTGAACCCGGGCCTGGCACCGAGACTGGCACCCCTGGAGTGTGTGCCATGCAGGACCAGACAGACTGGGATCATGCGGACTGGCACCTTGTAGGCTGGGATTGTACACACTGGGATCACACGGACTGGGATTTCACAGGCTGGCAGCGCATGGATCAGAACCACAGAGACTGGGATCATACAAACTGGGATCATATGGAGCGGGATGGCTGCAGCGGAACGACGCGAACCGAGGCGGTCCCGCCCGGCCCAGGGCTCCCTCCCAGTCCCGCCCGGGTGTGCGGCCAAAACTGCCCGGAGCGAACGCGGCGGTCCCGGAGCGATCCTGGAGCCAATCCCGGAGCGATTCGGGGTCCGAACCCCGTCCCGGTGCCGCCTCCAGTCTCAAGTCTCAGTCCCGGAGCGCTCCCGGTGCTGATTCCGGTCCCGGTGTCGATCTCGATCCCGGAGCGGTGCCATTCTCGGTGCCGGTGCCGGTTCCCGTTCCACTCCTGGTCTCAGTCTCAGTCTCGGACTCTATCTCGGAGCGTTCCCGGTACCGGAGCCGGTGCCGGTCTTGGTCCCGGAGTGCTCCCAGTGCCAATCTCAGTCTCGGTCCCGGAGCAGTTCCAGTCTCGGTGCTGGTTTCCGGTGCCGGTCTCGGTCTCAGTCCTGGGGTGCTCCCGGTCTCGGTTCTGGCCGCAGTCCTGGAGCAGTCCTGGAGCGCTCCCGCCGCCGGTGCCGGTTCCAAAGCATTCCCGGTGCCGGTCCCAGTGTCGCTCTTGGTGTCAGTCTTGGTCCCTGCACCGCTTCTGGTGCCGGGTTTGGTCTCGGTCTCGGTCCCAGTGCCGGTGCCAGAGCGGTGCCGGTCTTGCTTCTGGTGTCGGTCTCAGTCTCGGTGCTGGTGTCGGTTCTGGTGCTGATCTCGGTCTCGGTGCCGGAGATTTTAGACCCTTTTGGGTGATTTTAGGGCAAAGCGAGCCCTTGTAGGAGGGCGCGTCCCCTTGGCCACGCCCACTCTCCCCCTCCTTCCCGCCCTTTCCTTGACCCCGCCCCTTTCCCCTGCCAGGCCCTGCGCTTTCCCTGAGCCCGCCTCATTTCATTCCTTCCCTGCCCTTTCATTGGCCGCAGCTCTCTTCTCCCTTGAGCCCCGCCTATCTGCTGGCGCGTTGTCTCCGGCGCATGCGCAGACTGCTCGGAAGTTGCTTCCCCGGAGTGCCGCCATCTTTGCTCCTGGTCCCCGACGGGGCTCCCGCGTGTCTGAGAGCTACGGTGGGCAATGGGGGATCTCTCGGGGATCCTGAGGGGTCTGAGTGGACCTGAGGGTCTCTAGGGGATTTGGTTGGGGGTCTCTAGGGGATGTGTGGGGTCTCTAGGGGATTTAGGGCGGTTTGGGTGTCCCTAAGGGGTTTATGGGGGGCTATAGGGGTTCTCTAGGGGTCTGGGGGGGTCTCTAGAGGGTCCAGAGGAGTCCGTAAAGGGCCTCGGGGGATCCCTAAATGGGGTCGAGGGGTCTCTCTAGGGGCTTTGTGGGTTTGAGGGGTCTATTGGGGATCTATAGGGGTCTGGGGGAGCCTCTAGCGGTTCCGGGGAGGTCTGGGGGTGTCTGTGGGTCCCTATGAGGGATTTGGGGGGGGGCCTAGGAGTCTCCAGAGAGGGTCTGAGGGAGCTCTAGGGGATCTCTGGGGGATCTATAGAGGGTCCAGGGGAGCCTGGGGGGTCTCTATAGGAGATTTGGGGGAGGGTCTGGGGTCTATAGGTGACCTGGGGGTCTGGAGGAGTCAGTAAAGGGTCCAGGGAGGTCTGGGGGGGGGTCTCAATATCTCTACAAGGAAGTTCTGGGATCCTTCAGGGGAATTTTGGAATTTTGGGCTCTGTACGGGGAACTCTTGGGGTCCAAATGAGGCAATTTTGGGTTTCGTATTGGGAAATATTTTGAATTTTGAGGCAAATGCAGGAATTTGGGGAATTTCAGGTCCAAGTGTGGGAATTTTCAGATCTCTAGGGAGGATTTTGGAGGAATTTTGTATCCAAACATGGGAAATTTGGGGAATTTTAGTTCCAAAAGTAGGAAATCTTAAAAATTTGGGTCCAAACAAGGGAATTTTTTTTCCAGATT